>NW_028263069.1:0-19829 GCF_049901735.1 Notechis scutatus | reverse complement strand
CTATACTGAAACAGATTATTACAATCAGTAACCACACCTCTCTCACCATATGGGATAAATGTTTGTCTCTACAGGAGATTGAAATGTAAAAATAATCATATCAAGAAATTGGCAGAATGATTGTGAAGCCTAGATGACAAATAACCATTCACTTCATTATTACTGATATTAAAAGACACAAAAGAACCCCTGAGGTAATTATTATTACAGATAGTTCTTTTGCAAATATTTTTGTATTTTCAAGTTGCTATCAGATTTTATAAGCCTATTTTATTTATTCAGTATATAGATCAGAAAACCCCAGAAACTAAAGCAGATTATTTTTATTCAGCAAATATACCTACTCTACTCCTATCTAGAAACTTTGTCTCCACATCAACCCATCCTATTTTGACCAAATCTATATATTAATATATAAATCTAACAATGCAGAGGCAAATGAAGGCCTTTTGCTGTCATAATGTATTGTGTAAACCTGGCTATAAAGATACTATAGTCAAAAGTTTACGGTTTAAACTTATCCATTTTTATTCCATGGCCAGTCCTTGTACAACTGAAAACAATATATTCCAAGAATATGTGCACTTGCAAAGGATTTGAACATTTCAGTATAATCAAACCTGCCATCTCATTCTGGTAACTCTGTGTGGCTAATAGTAAATGTTTGGTTTTTAAAAAGCAATCACAAATGTCCATATTAACTCAAAACAGTGTCATGATAGAAGAACCATCTAAATGCTGTAAACTATACACAGTCATATGAAATTACACAGTTCAGCCTCATCTAATATTCTGATTTCAGCTACTAGTTTAGAAGATTAAAACACTGGTTGCATCAGCTGACATGGAAGACAATGTAAACATAAAGGAACAAAGCCATGTTCAACAATATCATTTTGCATTGATATGAACTTTTTAAACTAGGACCACAAGAAAATATTAGGGGAAGGAAAACAAGATAATCTGGGAATAGATAAGTAGACAATAAAACTGAAAATTAGTTCAAGCATAATCGCATTTGCACATTTCCTGCCCAAGATCTATTTGGATATGTGGCTCTTACTATTATTTGGATCTAACTACTTGAAATATTCATTTGAAATATAAATGTTTCCCTTTTCTGCCATAAAAGGACTATTTTTAAAACTTTCTGATTTCTTAGCCTATTTTAAATCTCAGTAGATATAGCTGAAAAGCACTGTTCAGAAGGGCTTTGAGCAACTTCCTATGTTTTCATGATTCATTAACCAGGTTTTTCCTACTTGCTGCAGTCATGTTGGCACAAATATTGAAAAATCTGAATAAGTTTGGATAAGTTCAGACAGAAGGAATCAACTAGCAGATTGGAAATTTGTGTCCAGATGGGAAAAAAATTCTTCATCTGTTTTAGATCAGTCAACTTTGCCCATAGGTATCATCAGATTGAAAGAGTAGCAGCTTCTTCTTTTTTAAATTACAAACTATTTGTACATAATGTTTATTCTCCATTTTTTTCAGTTCTATTTTTATGTGAGAAAAACAAATATTAAAATTATTGCAGGCAGAATGCAGAATTGATGTACTTTCCTTAGTAATCTGGCTGTTGTACAGTATATGTATCTTGTTATTCCTGAATATGAGAATATTAGGCATTCTGCAATCATCATTCTAGTGTGTTGTAACCTCCACGGTTTCTAATAGTTCAATTGTTCAATGGAAGCCCAATGTTTAAGTTGATCACAGAATTACATCCCTGGAATAATTGAGATCAATAAACAGAGGGAGTTCAGACAAAGTGTGATCAGGAGAGATGCAATTAAAATCAACCTGTGCAACTTTACCTATACAAATAAGTTAATAGTATATTGTACATAATTGAACTTATCAAAAATGCTTCCTCCCCCCAATCACTATATGTCATAAATAGAAAAAAAAGCAGAATACAACTGGACAGAAAGAAAACTTCTGTTATATAGATAAATAAATCTCAACTTGGGCAACTTTAAGATGTGTGGACTTCAATTTCCAAAATCCTGGGTATTGAAATCCACACATTTTAAAGTTGTTCCAGTTGATAAACACTGATATGGATTCTTACATAAAAGTAATGAACTTCACAAGTTTCTTCTTCAGAGATTCTCTCTTACGTGTAAAAGGGAAAAGCAAGCTATTGCTAATGTCTGGAGAACTCTTCATTTGAGCAGGTTAGCAAGTGCAATGGTATTCTTTTTGAACAAGTGCTTCTGCAGAATACCTCCAAATAATGGCTAACAGCTTGGATTTTATGCACTGCTGCTTTTTAATAGGACTGTAAATCACACATCCGCAGTTTGACAATGCACTGTTATCTATGCACTTACAATTAGGCTTCTGTGAACATATTTACTGTACCCAATGGGGTACAGTAAGTTTCATTTTAGTTGGTAATTAACAGCCATCCTAGGATTATTTTCCTCTTTGGCCCTCCGTAATACTGAAGATTAAAATAGGAAAGTTAACAGTTGCATGTCACAATAGTTACATTTGGGATCATATGAGAAGATATGGAAATTATTTTTAAGGTATGGTTGATTGTTTCCTTATTTTTTAAATTTATTTTCTTTTTCTTTTGACTAACACTTTCAAATGGCAGCTCCAAGTATATGTCTTCATCTTAGATACTGCAAAGAAGATGAATGCAGAGAGTTGGAAATGAAAGAAAGACACTTCTTCATTCTCATACTAAGAGCACACTGCATTTATTCTTAAAAATGATAGATTAAAAAACTTCTTAGCAAAAACTGTATTTAATACAAATTCCTTAGATTTATATCCTACCTTTTGTTCAGGAGTTCAGACTGTTTACTTGGTACTCCCTCCTTCCCATTTTCCCCCAAAACAAAGTTTTTGTTAATAGCCTTTCCATTACTTTCCATTGACAAGACTGGACAAGATCTCATAGGAACATAGAATCATAGGGCTGGAAGGAACCTTAGAAGTCTTCTAGTCTAACCTCCTGACCAAGCAGGAAATGTATTCCATCCCAGACAAATGCCTGTCTAGTTTCTTCTTGAAAACATCCAATGACAAGCACCCACAACTCCAGGAGTTAGATTGTACCCCCCATTTCTTTCCCCCTTTCTTTGGGGTGGCACAACAGCCCCTCATCGTGAAAGGAGGCTCAGTCGAATTTCTCCTTCAGCTGCTCCAAGGATTCACCTTGGGTCCCAAGTAGGGATTTTGAAGTTCTGACCACTTCCCACTCCTTCATCCACTTCAATCTTTCTAGCTCGCTTATGGGTTGCCCCAACCAACCGGAGCTAGGGTAGGGAAAATCAGCTTCGGCTGTTTTAGGGATTTTTTTTCCACCAACACTCATCCCTTTCTGCTTCAGTTGCTGAGGCAGGCATCCTGGACGTCTCAGTTTCCATGGTCAGGGATGGCTGTTCTTGGGTTCTGATTGGGCTACTGGTTCCTGGAGTTCCCGGGCTGGGAGCAGGACCTGCATCCTTCTGGGTTGTCAGGATCAGGCTTTCTTCAGAGATTATGCCCTTTGCCATGGTGGCCTGAGTTTCTCTCCATGCACCCCAGGTATCGGAGAGAAAATGGACAGTCAGGAGTCCCGATTATTTTTGGTTAGTTTTTGGAGAACTGGCTTGATGTCAAGGTGATGACCAGTGCTCTAATAAAAGTAGGAGCCTGAAACCATTTAGCAAGAAAAATCCAGTTGTTTATTAGGAGCTCCATGTAAAACCAACTCTGACTTCACCCAGTTTGCACCTTGCCTCTGATCCTGTTGCCCCCCCCAAGGTGTGTCACCAGTCACATTCCCCAATGAAGCAATTTCGTGGGTCATACGAATCAGTCCCTCTGCCTGTTGCAGGACTCCATGGAGATGGCCTTGACTTCAGGCATCTAGGATGTATTTTGTTTTGACTGAGATGTGAATTCCTCTGTGCAGCTGCAAGGTGCGATTTCCCATCTCCTTGCCTATGGTAACTCGGGAGCAGGTTAGGAAAGCTTCACAAGTTGACATCTATGTGCTCACAAATATACTGCTTGTTCATGTCTAGGTGCTCACAAATCTGCTGTTTGATTATCTTTTTGAGGATTTTCCCAGATATTGGTATCATGCTAATTGGTCTGATTACCCAAAATTATTATAGATTACCCAAAATTGTTCCTTTAATTAATTTATTATATAATTATTTATATTATAATTAATAATTATAATAATTATTTAATTAATTCATTATATAATTATTTATATTATAGATTATATAATTATAGATTACCCAAAATTGTTCCTTTAATTAATTCAATCAACGTACTATCTTTTTTTTTAAACAAGTTTTATTAATTTTCAAAACACACAAGTCATCATTATCCATTACATATTTAAACCTTTTTCCATTATAAACTTAACAAGTCAGATAAACTATAATTCTGTTTTAAACCATTTCCATATAAACATACAAAAACCTCTTATCCAATTTCTCTTTATTTCTCTTTACTCTTATTCAATTTTATTATTATTATTTCATCTATTTCTTTCTGACTTAGTTACCATTATTCTCATTCTATATTTCTACAAGGTTTTATTAATTCTCCCCAGAAAAAAAAAAACATATACCCACAACACACAAAACATAAAAAAAAAAATCTTTTTGGAGAGTAACTTGGACCCAGGTATCTCTCTCTTCATGGACTTCAACTGTATTCATGCTCATCTTATTTTATTTACCATTCTAAGTCTTCTATATTAACTTCTCCACATATTTCACTCTTCTTAATTCTATCTTAATTAATCATCTTAATTTGAGTCATTATATTTGTATCTTTTGTCCATTCTTTATTGTACCTTTGTCTCATTCCTTATAAAAAAAGAAAGAAATTTCTCCTGAAATCACTAATCAGAGTATGATGCCTTTCTATCTCCCCACTAAATTAATCAAGTTAATCTTTAAAATAACACCCAATACCCAATCCGATTTTGCTTGGTACATTCTATCTGAATAATACATCCAAAATAATTAAATACATAGTTAAACAATAAATCTAAATATTAAAAACAAATACTATAATAAAAATTTTATAATAACATCAATACCATAATCTTATTAAACTCTTTAATTAATACTCAATACTAAACCTCCCCTCATATTATTAAATTTTAAAACCAATCATTATTAAACATTTCAACATTTTAATCTCTTATCAACTCTTAAGCCATTTAAGTTTTCTATTTCTAATACAATACTACAATATCATCTTATGCACCTTGCAAAATCTCTTTGAAGAAATTATATTTTATCCTTTATCCCTAAAAAAGATTCCTTTTTTCCCATTTAATTTCAAAACTTTGTAGCTTTTCTCCACCTTTTCCCTTTCTTTCTTCTCCCAACAAACCTTTCTACCCCCTTCTTCTAGCCTCTGCCTTACTGGCTTCCCTTCTCTGTCGTATTCCTTTTCCCTTTTGTTTACTATCATTATATTGATTTTGCATCTTATTTTTCCCTTTCTTCAATGTTTTTTAAATCTTAAGTCCTTTATTTCTCTTCCTTCCCCTCTTCCTTCTTCTTGGTCAAGTTCTGAGATTTATTAAAGATGGCTGCCTCTCCTTCTTCTTCTGCTGTCTTCATCTGTTGTAATGTTTGTTGATAGTTAATAAGCGCCATTTCTAAAAAAAGGAAGGCTTCTTTCAAACCAGCTTTACCATTTTTTTTTGCTTGTTCATAATCTTTTCTCAGTTCCTCAATAGAAAGAGCCATTATAAATCTTTTCTTTTCTTTTCCCCTTCTTTCTTCTTACAGCAACCAAAATATTCCAAAGGAAAGATAAAACAGTCCCAAAGTTATCAATCAGTCCAAACCAAGGCAGAGATCTCACTTTCACCTCCTAGGGTAGTGTCAATCAGAAAAAAAGAAAGTCCAAATCTGTTTCTTAAAATCTTATTGCAATATATTTTAGTCTTTCAATCCTTAAAGCATCTCCTCCAACAAAGTCTTAGCATACAGATATTTTTTTTTAATCCTCTCTCTTCCCACTCATCGCTTAAAGCCAGTTTTCACCTAAAAAAAATAGGTTTCTTAATATTCACTTTTTATTCCATAGGAAAAGAGGGTAAGCTTTCCTTTCAGCACCATCAAACTGCCGCTTTTTTCCTCTTTTTAGAAGGTATCATTCAGAAAGTCATACTTTTCAGGAATTTTGTTAAATATGTCTTAGAGTCCTAGGAACCAAGAAAAACTTTCTCCTTCCAAACACTTTCTCCACTTCCTCCTGCGCATTCTTACCCGGCTGCCAGCTTCTTTGTGGCGGCCATTTCGGACCGCCGCTGCACCGTCCTGGGAAAAGGGGTTCTGCCGGCCGGGGAGGGGGTCTGCAACACCCCCAAACCCCTCTCCGGATCCCCTACCTTCAGCTGCCCCTGCAGGGCAGCCTAGCTCCGTATCCATCCGGATCGGAGCCCCAAAAACGGCTAGCGCGGCAGGGATCGCACAGCTTCGCGAATCCCTACCACTCGCGAAGCCGACAAACCGGAAGTCCCCAATCAACGTACTATCTTAACAAACCTACCATGCCAAAAAGAAAATCCAATGCCAAACCACAACCTAAAGAGAAGATAATCCCCACCAATGAACCACAAGACTCCTGCACATGCCTTAAATGCTACAAAAATCTAAAGGATAATGAAAACTCCATCAAATGTTCTCTGTGTAAAAAATACACTCATCATGACTGCTTGGGATTAACCAAGCAATTTATTCAATACCTGGAATCATCCAATGAGTTTTCATATCTCTGCAAATCATGCAAACCCAAACTGGATCTGTTGGAAAGAGTTGATACCATTGAAACCATTGAAACATCCCTTAACACCATAGTAGCATCCCTGGACGCCGTAAAAGAAAGAATATCTAACCTTGAAAAAAAGACACAACGCAAAAACCTGAACATCCAATAGCTACAAACCACATCTCTACCCAACAACCACAACCCAATCCAAAACCCAATCCACAAAAAACACAACCCAGACAAATATTGATATCCCAATCCTCATCAGAGAAGCTGTTGAGCATGAACGGAAACGTCCAAACGCCATCTTATTTGGTCTAGAGGACATCAATGACAATGATGACATCACAACTGTCCGAAACATCATCAGTGATTATCAAGCATCAACCATCTCCGCTGATGAAATACTTGACATTTCCCGCATTGGCCGAGCTCAAAAACAGAGACGGCTCTGTGGCCCCACGCTTGTGCAGGGTCATTTGCAAAAATGAATCAAGCAAACATAAATTCATTTACACTATAAATTCACTCGCCAAAACCAACACCAACCATAAGAACCTCCGTTGTCGCCCTGACCTAACCATACAGCAACGTGCCCGCTCCCGTGTACTCCGCACTGAACTCAAAAAACGTCTAGACAATGGAGAGAAGGACCTGTACATTGACTACCATGCTGACTATATCAAAAGTAAGCCACACAACCCGCAACTCAGCTTTAACCCTCAACCACAACCCTACCTCAACCGATCCACCATCACCCAAGACTAGGCATGCACGCCCTAACTACCTCAATTCCAACTACTGCTGGCCTTAAATGCAAACTACTCAATGCAAGAAGCCTCGTGAATAAAATACCTGAATTTTTCCTCCTACTAAATATGGCTAAATTCGACATTATATTTGTCTGTGAAACATGGCTCAATGCATCTCTCCCTGACTCCATTACCACAGTAGGAGACTATCATGTTTACCGATCAGATCGTGAAATTCGTAGAGGAGGTGGTGTTGCTATCTTCTATAAAAAGTCCTTACATCTAAAAAATATCCAAGTTACCCAGGAGCTTGCTCTTCCTGAGACCATCATCTGTGAACTATCCTTAAATATCACAATTCGATTCTTACTATGTTACAGAGCACCTGATTATGACATCGAACATGTAAACAAACTAAATACATTACTAACATGGGCTGCATCCTGCCCATACCCTTTTATATTTCTTGGTGATTTCAATCTACCTCATATTGACTGGACCCTAAATGATTGTA
This sequence comes from Notechis scutatus, assembly GCF_049901735.1. Classification (NCBI taxonomy): domain Eukaryota; kingdom Metazoa; phylum Chordata; class Lepidosauria; order Squamata; family Elapidae; genus Notechis; species Notechis scutatus. The sequence continues at coordinate 11,807 of NW_028263069.1, read as the reverse complement.
CAACTGAAATCATACACACAACCTTCTACAATGCTATTACAAATCTGGGACTGGAACAACTAGTAACCAACAACACTAGACTAAACAACTGCCTCGATCTCATCTTCTGCAATAGTTTGAATTTAATTTACGGAATACAAACTAAAGAACCGTTTTCAGCAGTGACCACAATATGATTGACTTTTGTCTCAACATACGCCCACACAAAAATCACCACAATGATGTAATCCCCAATTGTAACTTCAAAAAGGCAACTATGATCTTATAGACAACGCGATCTCTCATCCCTTGATTGGCAATCTCTATTCATTGGATGCAATACTGTTGAAGACCATTACAACATATTTTTACTTGAAGTCAAAAGAGTCATCAAACTATATGTACCAACAACAACTCCCAAAAGAAAACAAAAAAGCAGATTACCCATAACAATAAGGAAACTTCAATCCAAAAAGAGATCACTCTGGCGGAAAAACAAATCTGGTCACGTTGCCAATTTCAAAAGCCGATACAAAATTTATGCCACCAGATAAAGACCGAATGCACCAATTATCACATTAAACAAGAGGAAAACCTTCTAAGCACCAATTCCACCCGTGCTTTTTACAATTTTGTAAACAACAAACTAAAAGACTCAAGGTCCATCCCACCCTTGATAGGACCTGATGGTAAAGACTGCAACGACGACACCATTAAAGCCAACATCTTTAACACATTCTTCGGCTCAGTATTTGTAAACAGCAATGGATCATGCCAAGTATTTCCTAGCCGTACCACAGATAACAACAATGATCTAATACATATCGATTTTACAGAAGACAATGTTGAAAAAGCACTACGCAATCTAAAACCATCTCTATCTATTGGACCGGATGGAATATGTGCCTACTTCTTTAAAAAGCTATCCACTGCCATAGCCAAACCTCTAAGCATAATCTTTGAAAAATCTTTCAGGACCAGCTCCTTGCCTAACCTATGGTCACAAGCCACAGTCATCCCCATCTTCAAAAAGGGAGACCCAAGCCTAGTTGAAAATTACAGACCAATCTCCTTATGCTGCGTCACCTGTAAAGTCGTGGAATAAATTATTAACCAATCCATCATCCTCCACTTAGAGACAAACAACCTACTCTCCAATAAACAATTTGGTTTCAGAAAAAAACTATCCTGTAATCTGCAACTCTTACACTGCAAAAACATATGGACGACACAACTCGACCAGGGCAAAGCAATAGACGCAATCTACATAGACTTCTGTAAAGCCTTTGATTCAGTGGTACACTGTGGCTATTCTGCCTTAGCTATTTTCCCATAGAACAAATCTTGCCTAGCACGTACACCTCTCAGGGCAAATTCCACTGACAGGACTGAAACTGACAGGATTAACTCCAAAAGTCTGTGTCAGCTAAAAACTGTGTATTTGGTATTAAGACATGTTTACCTGAAAAGTATCAGTCATGAAGTTTGCTCCTTGTGTCACGTAGCTTGGTTTCAATGATTAACTCTGTAACTTCATTGTTTCCTGCAATCACCCCGCACCCCGTCTTTGAATCAGCACAATAAAAGAGGACAGCGCAAAGCAATCGGGCCGCCGGGACAATTCCATCTGCCCCAGGCGCGATGTGTTTCCTCACCTAAAGAAACTATTTGTTTTGTGTCTTTTTCTTTGTGCTTTGGCACTCACCCTTGCGAGGGCTCCGCTAAATTATTTCTTGAAGGGAATTCAGCAACAGACTGGAAAATCGAATCAACGGACTGGTCGCTCGGCGCGACAGCTGGGGGCTCGTCCGGGATCCCTCGATTCGTCCAGGATCCCTTCGATTTTCTGGTTTCACGGTGTGACTTCTGTCTAGGGGTGCATCGCCTTCACTCCCATTTCTACGCACCTGGCATAGGCTCCGTACGAACGTAAGTAATGGGCTCCTCACTTTCCAAGGTTTCGTCAGGACATAGGGACGAACTTTATGATTTGGTGAAGAAGGCTAATTCCTTTCAAAAAATCAATGGTACCACTGTGTACCCTATTTCTAAGAAATCTTTAAATAAATTTATAATTTACATTGAGGCACATTGTCCAGCCTATCCATCTGCTGGAACTCTCAGCCATTCTCTATGGGAAAAATTAGGGAAATATCTACACGAAATTCCTAGAGCTCCCATGGATATACTCATTTCTTGGAGAGCGATCATGGCTGCTATAACTACTGTTTATCCTCCTTCTAGTCTTCCTGAAACATCTTTTTCTCCTGTTTCCTCTGATTCCCCTTCTTCTCATTCAAAAACTACTAAGCCTCTTGCGGCTCATCTTGACACAATTTCTTCCTTACCACCTCCGTATCCTGACATTTCTTTCCCTTCTCCTTCCGCTCCTTCTTCTCTTCCTGACCCTTCTCCAATAAAACCTGTGGGAGGTATTATAACTAATCTTCTGTCATCACCTCTGCCTTTAGAAACAGAAGATCCTTCTGCTTATCCTATGACTATTATCCCTGGTGCAGCGGGAGGCAATGTTCACAGCAACATTGAGTTTAAAGTTTTAAAAAATATAAAAGATGCAGTTACAACTTATGGATTACATTCTCCTTTTACTCGGGGAATACTTGATTCTTTGGTCACCGCTAATACTGTTATGTTACTTTATGACTGGAAAATGCTTTTCTCTATGCTTATGACTCCAGCGCAATATGTTGTGTGGCAATCTGAATATGAAAAAGGTGTTGAGGCTGAAATTCGTAGGGGTCTGCCTGCTGGAGTAACTGTAGATCATTTAATGGGAAAAGGTCAATCCTCTACTCTAGCACAACAACAAAATTCCCCCCGTCGCAGTTTTGCCATTATTCATATGTGTGCTATGAATGCTTTAAAGCGAGTGGATGATTCAGATTCGCAGTCCACCCAAGCATTTTTGAAAATTATGCAAAATCCTGATGAGCCATATGCTTCATTCATCAGTCGCCTTCAGACAGCCCTAGATCGACAGATAGATAATTCTACTGCCAAACAAGAGTTACTTATAAAATTGGCTTTTTCCAATGCAAATCAGGACTGTCAAAAAATTCTACAGCCAGTCGCTAATAAGCCAGGCGTGACATTGGCTGAGTTTTTACAACTCTGTAGAATTGTAGGAACAACCACTCATAAAATGAATATGCTTGCTACTGCTATCACTGCTTCATTATCGGATCCTAATTCCGCATCCACTTCTCCTCCCGATGCTTTCGCTGTAACGCATAGCGGCAATTGTTTTAACTGTGGCAAGCCGGACATTTTAAAAATCAATGTCGCATGCCAGGGGTGGGGCCGCTCTTCGTGGCCAAACTAGAGGTCCACCTCCCTCATCTAAGCCACAAACCATCTGTCCTCGCTGCCGGAAAGGCTATCATTGGGCTTCACAATGTTGTTCTAATCCTTCTCTCTCTCAGCCTTCGGAAACTAATTGAGGGTCTTCAGCTAGCCCCGCCACAAAGGCTGAATTACCTGCCACAACATTTCCTGTGGTGCTGTTAGAGGATCTTGTGTATGATGATCCTGGTGCTGTTTTTACTCTTCCTTTAACTACAACGCTTTTCAAACCTCTGCCTCCTTCCACACCTGTCTTACTTATTCCCAATTCTTCCCTTACCATAGAGGGTGTGGTTGCTGCTCCTTACTTATATGATTCTTCTGCTCTTAATAATCTTGCTTTGGCTGCAATAGGGGATCGTTGCTTTTCTTTAAAAAGGGGACAGTAGTGGCTACGCTTATAATTTTGCCTCTTTTGAACCTCTCTCCTTGTTTGCATTACAGCAGCCTGTCCAAGCTTCAAAACCCACTCTTTCTGTCACACTCAATGGTCGCATTTTTGATGGTCTGATTGACACCGGTGCAGACGTTTCTGTTATTCGTTCCTCTGAATGGCCCTCTTCTTGGTCTCTCACAGAAGCTTCTTCAGTGCAGGGCGTAGGTGGGGCACAAGCTGCTAAGGTCAGCTCTCATTGGCTTTCTGCTTCTACTGAGCATTCTACCTTAACTGCTTATCTTAAACCCTATATCCTTCCTCTACATTGCAACCTCTGGGGACGTGATTTACTCTCTCAATTTCAGGCTTATATTCAGCTGCCATAGTTTTTCTATCTAAATGTCTATTTCTCCTTTATCCCTTACTCTTAAAACCTCTCTTCCTGTTTGGGTGGATCAATGGCCTCTCACCAAAGAAAAATTGGAGGCTTTACATCTTCTTGTCCATCAACAGTTAATAGAAGGACATATTGAACCATCCACCAGTCCTTACAACACCCCAGTCTTTGTAATTAAAAAGAAATCTGGCAAATGGCGCCTCCTTAATGATCTTCAAGCCATTAATTTAATTATTCAACCCATGGGACCACTGCAGTGTGGCCTGCCTAATCCTAATTTGATCCCAGCTGGATTTGATCTCATAATAATAGATTTAAAAGACTGTTTCTTTTCCATACCTCTGGCACAAAAGATAGGATCATCTTTGCCTTTACAGTACCAGAGCTTAACAACTCTAAACCCACCTCTAGGTATCAATGGAAAGTTCTTCCACAAGGTATGCTAAATTCACCAACTATGTGTCAATTTTTTGTCAATGAGGCTCTGCGGCCTTATCGATCTCAATTTCCTAGTTTTCTTGTATATCATTACATGGATGATATCTTAATTGCTGCCGATGGGCCAAAGGGGACGGTCCAAAAACCTTCCCGATCCTCTTGACCACATTAGCAAAAGCAGGGTTACATATAGCACCTGAAAAATCCAGTCTCACTACCCAATGCAATATTTAGGCCACAAGGTTTTAGCTTCCACAGCATCTCCACATATTCCTTCACTCACACTTCCCCAGCCAACCACGCTGGTTCAATTACAGCAGTGCTTGGGGGTTATTAACTGGGCTCGACCATATCTTGCTCTAACCACACAGATGCTATCACCACTCTTTCAAGCACTAGTAGGATTGAAAAATCCTGCAGATAAGGTCTATCTTTCAGATCAGCATCTAGAAGCTTTACAACAAGTAAACACAGCCCTAGCCACCCGGTGGGTAAACCGTGCACTCACAGACACACCACCTTCTCTTGCTATCCTTTCCACTCATCAACTACTGACTGCAATAATTGTCCAAATATCAGATGCAAGAAATCTTCATATCTTGGAATGGCTACACCTACCACACACTCCAAAAACATCTATTTTTACTAGAGCAGCGCAAATGGCTTCTCTTATAGAAAAAGGGCGTAAAGAGAACCAAAGCCCTGATGGGAATGGATATTTTTACATTGTATATTCCTTTTAAGATCACTCAATGGGAACCTCTTTTTCAGACTTCCACAACACTGCAGGACGCGTTGGAAGATTGGTGTGGCCAAGTGTCGTACCACCTTCCCTCTGATTCACGACTGCAGGTGTTGCGGACAGTTCCTTTTGTTTTACAATCACCTTTTGTCCAACAGCCATTGAAGGAAGGCTTCACTGTATTTACTGATGGTTCAAAAAATATTGGAGCATGTACATGGTACGAAAATGCTCAATGGCATAAACGTTTAACTACTTCACAAACATCAGCACAACAAGCTGAATTAGCTGCCTTCCTATTGGCGTTGTCTCTTTTTCACAACAACCTTTAAATATAATATCTGATAGCATGTATGTTACCCAGATGGTTGCTCATATTTTCGATGCATATATCTCCCCTGTTACCCCTCCCTCTCTCATGACACTTTTTTTGCAGCTTCAGACCCTGTTGAAGAAACGAGGGAAACCTTTATTTGTAGCCCATATCAGAAGTCATCAGCAATTGCCTGGATTCCTAGCAGAAGGCAATCATATGGCAGACGAGGCTTGTAAAATTATGGCCTCCTCTCCCCTTCTCCAACAGCCTTCACCTGGGGAGAGTCATGATTATTTTCATCAAAACAGGAAAGCCCTAGTGCGACAATTTGGAATTACATATCAAGAAGCCACGGCAGTAATTCAACAATGTCCAACATGTAGCTTGCAGGCCAAAGGTATCCCTGAAGGCGTTAATCCTAGGGGTACTCAAGCCTGTGATACGTGGCAAATGGACATCACTCATTATCCTCCCTTTGCTCCCTGGAAATACATTCATGTATCAGTAGATACTTATTCAGGGTTTATTATAGCAACATTGCAAAGAGGAGAGGCTACCAAAAATGTTATTAATCACTGTATTCGATCATTCGTAACGTTGGGATGTCCAAAAATTCTCAAAACAGATAATGGTCCTGCTTATGTCAGTTCTCCCTTTGCTGAGTTTTGTCATAAATGGGCCATCATCCATAAGTTTGGCTTGCCCTTCAACAGCCAAGGTCAAGCGATTGTGGAGAGATCGCACCAAACTTTGAAACAAGCCCTTGATCGGCACTTGGGGAAAAAAGGCTCAGGCCCCGAACCTCCCAACGTTGCAAAATATCTTAAATATTTGTCTTTACACTCTTAACTTTCTCAATCTTACTGGCTCTCCTCCTGCCACGGCGGCTTCTCGCCACTTCACCAAGCCAGTAGTTCCCTCTTCCCGTCCTCTTGTCTATTTCAGACAGCTTCCAGATCCTGCGTGGAAAGGCCCTGCACAGCTCATCACCTGGGGAAAGGGTTACGCTGCTGTCCAACTTCCTGATCGAGTGCTTTGGGTTCCTGCTCGCTGTGTCAGACCTTACCATGGCAAACCTGACTCTAACTCTAATCTTTCTTCTGATATCGATACTTCCTGTCTTTTCTCAATTTAGGGCATCTCCTGATGCTATTTTTGCTTTCCTTGCTGACACTGTTACCTTTGTTTTTAAAGATAATCTCCTTCCTGCATGTAATTATGTTTTCCAACACAACGGTCGTTTCCTTCCTCCTACTTCTGACATAACTGTTCACTATTACTATTCTCCTTGTTTAATATTTTTAACTATACATGTCACTCCGCTTACTATAGGTTCCTATTCTTGCTTGGGGTTTTTCCACAATCACACCTATTTCAATCACACTGTTCTATTGCTTTCCACTCCTTCAGTGGCATCTCCTCCACTATCCTCTGTTTTCCTTACATTGCCCTCTCTAGCTAATTCTGAGCTACCTTTTCCTGGAGACAAACTACGATGGCATCTTCGTTGCTGCTTTCCACCTTGTGATGTCACCAACTGCATATGGCATCATTCATCTTCCTGGGTTCCAGATCGCTACAAACCACCTGTCACGCGAAGACGCCACCTCATCTATGACGACACTCATCGCAAGACTACGGCTCTCATTCGAGCTCGCCATCTTCGGTATCCTGCCTTCATCGGTGACAGCTCCATCTCTAAGCAGCCTGCGTCTCATGCTATTCCACAATTTGGCTATTGTCGCACTCCTCGAAGCATACAACCATCCTCTACAAATGAACATCAACCTCAAACTTATACCTGGACTATCCTTGACTTTCAAGGAAAAATTTTAAATACCACCACTAACTATACTCGATGGCCATGGTTTCCTCAGCTTTTCATGGATTTTGCTGAAATGGGAACAGGAGTCGAAAAAATTCGCAGACAAAAAATTGCAAGCTGATACATGGGACAAGCAAGGCTCCTGCTCTCGAGCACCTGCTGACAACTATAGACTATATTTTTGCCCTGCCCACAGTACTGGCACTTCTCGTTCTGCCTGCGGTGGGGTAGTTGACAGATATTGTAAAAAATGGAGTTGTGTGTCCACAGGTCATATCTGGTGGGAAGCACCTACCAAAAATGACTATATTCATATTACCCGTGCCCAAGCACAGGATTCCTGCTCTTCATGGCCTTGTTGTGGACAGAGAATGAATCCACTCATAATCACCTTTACTGCACAAGGAAAGACACTTGCAAAAAAACAATGGATGGTTGGGTTTACTTGGGAGGGCGTCAGTGGGATGGTCAAGGAGATGAAGGGAATGTTTTTACAATTCGCCTCTCGATATCCATGTCCACTTACGATGTTGGTCCCAATCCCAATTTGAAATCAAACTTTCTACAAAAACCCAATATCCAGGTGAATCCATTAGTACAGTTGGTCAATTCTTCTTTCACATTGCTAGCAACTACACTTAATGATTCATCCAAAACTGATCAATGTTGGCTTTGCTTATCTGATTTGCCACCATTCTACGATGCAGTAGCTTCCAATGAACCCATTAGTAACTCCACCAGTGACACACAATGCTGATGGAACACTTCCTCCATCACTATCACTGACATAGTAGGTCAAGGATGTTGCCTAGGACACATACCTGCTAATTACTCCCAATATTGTCAGAATGTTTCATCTGGGTATCACTGTAATGTATATCTACCAAAAGAAAGATCAAACCTTAACATTGGAGGCTACGGTCCTTTATATACCATCTCCAATGGCAATATCAAGGCTCGCCTCAAGGGACAATTCTTTATCCCAGGTAATAATTCTGTATGGGCCTGCTCCACTAGAGCCACCGCTTGTGCTCATGGTGATGTTCTTATTGCTCAGGGATCCTTTTGCATTCAGGTAAAATTACTCCCAAAGATCACTTTTTATTCAGGGTCGGAACTTGTTAATGAACTTGAACCTCCACAATTCCCCCTTCGTCAGAAACGAGAAGTCATAACAGCTGTAACACTATCTGTATTGCTGGGTCTTGGAGCCGCAGATGCAGCCACTGGGGTAGCGGCTCTAGCTGTTGGTCATCAACAGTTAGCAACCCTCAGTTTACAAATAGATGAAGATCTCAAACGCATAGAGACTTCAATTTCTGCTCTCCAAACTTCTCTCTCATCTCTAGCTGAAGTGACTCTTCAGAACAGAAGAGGTCTAGATTTGTTATTTTTAAACAAAGGGGGATTATGTGTAGCAATAAAGGAAGAATGTTGTTTTTATGCTGATCATTCAGGAGTTGTCAAAGATTCTATGGCTGAATTACGTAAACGTTTGAAGGATAGAGAGAATGAACGACAACAAGGTCAGCCATGGTATCAAGGCATGTTTAATTTTTCTCCCTGGTTAACCACTCTATTGTCTGCTCTAATAGGTCCTCTTGTGCTATTGCTTCTTGCTTGTACTATTGGTCCATGTGTATTAGGACGTTTAGTTACCTTTTTGAGGGATCGTTTGAATACCCTTGATAATGAAGTTAACAATACTCAAAAACGGTTAGCTTTCTCACAAAAGATCTTGTCAAAAAACCTTTGCTGGAATGGTCCTCTGACCTAGAGTCAGAGGAGGAAATAGACACTATTAACTCCTTTTCTCCCAAAGAAGTTTTGTTAACTCTGCCCAGCCACGATTCGGGTGATGAGGACTTTTCCTCGTATGAGTTGGTTCTGCAAGGCATCAACAAACCGAAGGGTTTGTTGCCACCTTATGGGACTACTCGGGAGGAGAAAGGACTCTACCTAGAATCATGAGCACAAAAATAAAGAAAAGGAGGAATTGTGGCTATTCTGCCTTAGCTATTTTGCCATAGAACAAATCTTGCCTAGCACGTACACCTCTCAGGGCAAATTCCACTGACAGGACTGAAACTGACAGGATTAACTCCAAAAGTCTGTGTCAGCTAAAAACTGTGTATTTGGTATTAAGACATGTTTACCTGAAAAGTATCAGTCATGAAGTTTGCTCCTTGTGTCACGTAGCTTGGTTTCAATGATTAACTCTGTAACTTCATTGTTTCCTGCAATCACCCCGCACCCCGTCTTTGAATCAGCACAATAAAAGAGGACAGCGCAAAGCAATCAGGGCCGCCGGGACAATTCCATCTGCCCCAGGCGCGATGTGTTTCCTCACCTAAAGAAACTATTTGTTTTGTGTCTTTTTCTTTGTGCTTTGGCACTCACCCTTGCGAGGGCTCCGCTAAATTATTTCTTGAAGGGAATTCAGCAACAGACTGGAAAATCGAATCAACGGACCGGTCGCTCGACGCGACAGTACACGACAAACTACTCCTAAAAATAAAATCCTATGGCATCTCTGGACAACTGAATAACTGGATAGAAGCATTCCTGGCAAACAGACAACAAATGGTCAAAATTGGGAGCGTCCTATCAAATTCTGTACCTGTCAATAGTGGTGTCCCCCAAGGCAGTGTTCTAGGACCAACTCTCTTCATACTCTACATAAATGACCTCTGTGATCATATTAAGAGCAATTGCGTTCTTTTCGCTGATGATGTAAAGCTGTTCAATACCACAGACAATACTGCTACCCTACAAAAAGATCTTGACTATGTATCAGAATGGTCAAACAAATGGCAACTTCAAATCTCAACAAATAAATGCTCTGTCTTACATATTGGCAAAAAAAATCAGAAAATAAAATACAAGCTGAATAGTCAAGATCTTGTTGATGACCCAAGCTCTGTAAAGGACCTTGGAATACTCACCTCTAATGATCTAAGTGCTAGAGCCCACTGAAACTACATAGCCAAAAAGGCATTAAGAGTTGTTAACCTAATCCTACGTAGCTTTTTCTCTGGTAATATCACACTACTTTTGTATGCACTACTAGAGCATACAAAACATTTGCTAGACCAATACTCGAATACAGTTCATCAGTCTGGAACCCACATTACGTATCTGATATTAGCACAATTGAGAAAGTCCAGAAATATTTCACAAGAAGAGTTCTCCACTCCTCTACTCGTTGTAGAATACCTTATGCCACCAGACTTGAAATTCTAGAACTAGAAAACCTTGAATTACGCCGTGCTTCGGTCTGATTTAAGCATGGTATATAAAATCATACATTGCAATGTCCTACCTGTCAATGAATACTTCAGCTTCAACCATAACAACACAAGAGCACACAATAGATACAAACTCAAAGTTAACCGCACCAAACTTGATTGAAGGAAATACGACTTCAGCAATAGAGTGGTCAATGTCTGGAATACTCTACCCGACTCTGTAGTTTCTTCCCCAAACCCAAAAACTTTAACCTTAGACTGTCTACTATTGACCTCACCCCTTTCCTAAGAGGTCTGTAGGGGCGTGCATAAGCGCACCAACGTGCCTACCGTCCCTGTCCTATTGTTTCTCTTATTCTTCTTTTATTTTTCTTATATGTACCCATTTCATGTATTCACAACTATGTATACACTTATACTTATTATCTTGTAAACAATTGGCAAATCAAATAAATAAATAAATAAATAAATAAATTGGTATCATGCTAATTGGTCTGTTAGTTTCCTGGATCTTTCCTGGATTTTTTTCCCTTCTTGAAATTTGCAATCACATTATCCCTTTTCCAATCCTCTGGCAGTTCTCAAAATAAAAACATCAAAATATCTCAGAACTGAATCTTATGATCAAAATAAAGTTTGAAATATGTACATCCTAAAAATTGCAGCATATATGTAACCACTACTTCCAGCAAATACACATAACAATGTTTTAATTTTGACTTTGTTTATTTGTTTCAGTCATCTGGAACAATGACTTGGCAGACAATTTCACATAGTCACCAAGTCTATTATTATTATCTGTTTCTGGCATGTAATCTTAAGTAAGTAACTTTTATCTGTGAGAAAAAAAGTATGAAAAAATGTGGGATGATTCATAAAGTATTGCAAACCTGCCATACATCCAATTCTTGGCCTTGACTGGTGATCAATTTCCTGGTGAAACAGGAGTACAAGAAATAAATGCATTGCATAACACATTCATTGATAACTCTCTTCTGCAAAATAAGTGTACAAAATTCAGAAAGTGGTCTTGCAGGTAGTACCTCATACTGTATTTTGCAATACCCCAGAATAAAGTTCATCTCAAAATTTATTCAGAGGATTAACTTCTTTAACTAACACA
>NW_028263068.1:5000-19862 GCF_049901735.1 Notechis scutatus | reverse complement strand
CTTTCTTTCTTTCTTTCCTCCTTTCTTTTTCTTTCTTTCCTTCTTTCATTCCTTCCTTCTTTTTCTTACTTTCCTTCTTTTTCCTTCTTTCTTTTCTTTCCTTCTTTCTTTCCTCCTTTCCTTCCTTCCTTCTTTCCTTCCTTCTTTTTCTTTGTTCCTTCCTTCCTTCCTTCCTTCCTTCCTTTCCTTCCTTTTTCTTTCTTTCTTTCTTTCATTCCTTCCTTCCTTCTTTTATTTTTCTTTCCTTTTTCTTTCCTTTCTTCCTTCCTTCTATTTTCTTTCTTAGTTTCCTTCCTTCCTTTCTTCTTTTCTTCCTTTTTTTCTTTCCTTCCTTCCTTCTTTCTTTCCTCCTTTCCTTCTTCCATGTTTTTCTTTCTTTCCCTCCTTTTTTTTCTTTTCTTTCTTCCTTCTTTTTTCCTTTCCTTCCTTCCTTCCTTCCTCCGTTCTTTCCTTCCTTTTTCTCTTTCCTTTCTTTTTTCTTTCTTTCCTTCCTTCTTTTATCTTTCTTTCCTTTTCTTACTTTCCTTCTTTTCTTTCTTCCTTCTTTTTTTCTTCTTTCTTTCCTTCTTCTTTCCTTCCTGTTTTTCCTTTTTTTTCCTTTCCTCCTTTCTTTTTCTTTCTTTCCTTCCTTCTTTTATCTTTCTTTCTTTCTTTCTTTTTATTTCTTTCCTTCTACTTTCCTTCCTTTTTTTTTCTTTCTTTCCTTCTTTTCCTTCTTTTTTCCTTCTTTCTTCTTCTTCCTTCCTTCTTTCTTTCCTCCTCTCCTTTTTTCCTTCCTTCTTTCTTTCTTTCTTTCCTTCCTTCTTTCTTTCTTTCCTTTTTCTTCCTTCCTTCCTTTTTTTCTTTCTTTCCTTCCTTCTATTATTTTTCTTTTCTTCTTTTCCTTTCTTTCTTCCTTTTTTTTTCTTAGCTTCCTTCCTTTCTTCTTTCCTTCCTTTTTTCTTTTGTTCCTTTCTTATTTTTCGCTTCCCTCTTTCTTTCCTCCTTTCCTTCCTTCCTCCGTTCTGATTCCTTCTTTTTCTTTCTTTCCTCATTTCTTTCTTTCCTTTTCTTCCCTTTTTCTTTCCTCCTTTCCTTCCTTTCCTTCCTTCCTTCTTGCCTTCCTTCTTTTTTATTTCCTTCTTTCTATCCTTTCCTTCCTTCCATCCTTCCTTCTACCTTTCCTTTCTTTCCTTCTTTCTTTTCTTCTTTCCTTCCTTCCTCCCTCCCTCCTTTCCTTCCTTTTTATTTCCTTCTTTCCTTCCTTCTTTTTGTTCTTTCTTTCCTTTCTTTTTTTCATTCTTTGTTTTCTTCTTTCTTTCTTTCCTCCTTTCCTTCCTTCCTTCCTTCCTTCTTGCCTTCCTTCTTTTTACTTTCTTTCCTTCGTTCCTTCCTTCTTGTTTCGTTCCTTCCTTCCTTCTATCTTTTTCTTTCCTTCCTTCCTTCTTTCCTTCCTTGTTTCTTTCCTTCTTTCTTTTTCTTTCTATCTTTCTTTCCTTCCTTCTTCCCTTCCTTTTTTCTTTCCTACCATCCTTCCTTCCTCCCTCCTTTCCTTCCTTCTTTTTTTTCCCTTTCCTTCCTTCCTCCTTCCTTCTTCCTTTCCTTTCTTTCTTTCCTTCTTTCTTTTCTTCTTTCCTTCCATCCTTCCTTCCTCCCTCCTTTCCTTCCTTCTTTTTATTTCCTTCTTTCCATCCTTTCCTTCCTTCCATCCTTCCTTCTTCATTTCCTTTCTTCCTTTCCTTCTTTCTTTTCTTCTTTCCTTCCTTCCTCCTCCCTCCTTTTCTTCCTTTTTTATTTCCTTCTTTCCTTCCTTCCTTCTTTCCTTCCTTTTTTTCTTTCTTTCCTTTTTCATTCTTTATTCTTTCTTTCTTTCCTCCTTTCCTTCCTTCCTTCTTTTTCTTTCTTTCCTTCCTTCCATCCTTCCTTCTTCCTTTCCTTTCTTCCTTTCCTTCTTTCTTTTCTTTCCTTCCTTCCTTCCTTCCTCCCTCCTTTCCTTCTTCCTTTATTTCCTTCTTTCCTTCCTTCCTTCCTTCCTTCCTTTCTTTCTTTCTTTCCTTTCTTCTTTATTCTTTCTTTCTTTCCTCCTTTCCTTCCTTCCTTCCCTCCTTTTCTTCCTTCTTTTTTTTTTTCTTTCCTTCCTTCCATCCTTCCTTCTTCCTTTCTTTCTTCCTTTCCTTCATTCTTTATTCTTTCCTTCCATCCTTCCTTCCTCCTCCTTTCCTTCCTTCCTTTTTTTCCTTCTTTCCTTCCTTCCATCCTTCCTTCTTCCTTTCCTTTCTTCCTTTCCTTCCTTCCTCCCTTCCTCCTTCCTTTTCTTCCTTTATTTCCTTCTTTCCTTCCTTCCTTCCTTTTTCTTTCTTTCCTTTTCATTCTTTATTCTCTTTCTTTCCTCCTTTCCTTCCTTCCTTCCTTATTGCCTTCCTTCTTTCCTTCTTTCTTTCCTTCCTTCCATCCTTCCTTCTTCCTTTCCTTTCTTTTTCTTTCCTTTTGTTTTCTTTCCTTCCATCCTTCCTTCTTCCTTCCTCCTTCCTTCTTCCTTTCCTTTCTTCTTTTCTTTCCTTCTTCCTTTTCTTCCTTCCTTCCTTCCTCCTTTCTCCTTTCCTTCTTCCTTTTTTATTTCCTTCTTTCCTTCCTTCCTTCTTTCCTTCCTTCCTTTTCTTTCTTTCTTTCTTTCCTTTCTTTTTCATTCTTTATTCTTTCTTTCTTTCTTTCTTTCCTTCCTTCCTTCCTCCTTGCCTTCCTTCTTTTTCTTTCTTTCCTTCCTTCCTTCCTTCTTCTTTCCTCCTCCTCCTCCTCCTCCTCCCCCCTGGGCTGCCACAGGGTTCGAATCCCGCTTCCTCCCAGCCTTTTGCGTGGGAAGAAAACGGGAGACAGGGATTTTCCACAGTGGTGTAAACCTTGAGGATGACGTCACTGCAACCCTCCTCCTCCTCCTCCTCCTCCTCCTCCCCTCCTCCCCCAATTCCAACTCCGCCCCTCCCCACCTCTTTCCGTGGGAAAAACCCAGCTCTGAAAGCAAACAAACCGCACCCTCTACTCGCCCTTTCCTCCGAGTTGTAAGTCGGCTCGGAGTAGGAAAAGCTCCGGATTCTTACGTGAGGTAGCGGGGGGTGTTGTATGTTGGGGGTGGAGGGGGTTGGAAGGAGGGGAACCTTGGAGGTCTACTAGTCAGGCCCCTCCCGGCTGGGGCAGGAGAGTTTTAGGGAGGGGAGAAGGAGGGAAGGAAAAGAAAAGGAGGGAGGAGAGGAAGGAAGGAAAAGAGGGAGGGAGGGAGGAAAGGAAGAATGGAGGAAGGAAAAGAGGAGGAGGGAGGAAGGAGGAAGGAAGGAAACGAAGGAAGGAGAGGAAAAGAGGAAGGAGGGAGAAGGAAAAGAGGAAGGAAAAGAGGAGGGAGGGAGGAAGGAGGGAAGGAAGGAGGAAGGAAGGAGAAGGAGGGAAGGAAAAGAGGGAGGAGGGAGGGGAAAGGAGGAAGAAGGAAAGGGAAGGAGGGGAGGGAAGGAAAAGGAAAGGAAGAGGAGGAGGAAGGAAGGAGGGAAGAGGAGGAGGGAGGGAAGGAAGGAAAGGAAGGAGGAAAAGAGGGAGGGAGGGAAGAGGAAGGAGGGAAGGGAGGAAAGAAGGAAGGAGGGGAAGGAAAAGAGGGAGGGAGGGAGAAGGAGGAAGGAAGGAAGGAAAGAAAGGAAGGAAGGAGGGAGGAAAAGAGGGAGGGAGGGAGGAGGAAAGGAAGAAGGAAAGGAAAAGAGGGAGGGAGGAAGGAAGGAAAGGAGGAAGGAGAGGAAAGAGGAGGAGAGGAAGAAAGGAGGGAGGAAAGGAGGGAGGAGGGAAGGAAGGGAGGAAAGAGGGAAGGAGGAAGGAAAGGAAAAGAGGGAGGAGGGGAGGGAGGAAAGAAAGGAAGGAGGAAGGAAAGGAAAGAGGAGGGAGGAAAGGAAGAGAAAGGAAGGAGGAAGGAGGAAGGAAAGAGGAGGGAGGGGAGGGAAAGAGGGAAAGGAGGAAGGAGGAGGAGGAAGGAGAGGGAGGGAAAAGAGGGAAGGAGGAGAAAGAGGAGGAAAAGAAGGGAAGAAGGAGGAAAGAAGGAAGGAGGGAGGAAGGAGGAAGGAGGAAGGAGGAAGGGAGGGAGGGAGGAAAGGAAGGAAGGAGGGAAGGAGGGGAAGGAGGGAAGGAAAAGAGGGAGGGGAGGGAAGGGAAGGAGGAAAGAGGGAAGGAGGGGAGGGAGGAGGGGAGGGAGGAAAGGAGGAAAGGAGGAAAAGAGGGAGGAAGGGAGGGAGGAAGGAGGAAAGGAGGAAGGAGGAAAGGAAAAGGAAGGGAGGAAGGAAAGAAGGAAGGAGGAAGGAAGGGAAGGAAGAAGGGAAGGAGGGAAGGAGAGGAGGAAGGGAGGAAGGAGGGAAGGAGGAAAGAGGAAGGAGGAAAGGAAGGAGGGAGGAGGAAGGAGGAAGGAGGGAGAGGAAAGGAAGGAGGAAGGAGGGGAGGGAAAGGAAGGAGGAAGGAAGGAAGGAAAGAGGGGAGGAAGGAGGAAGGGAGGAAGGAAAGAAGGAAGAAGGGGAGGAAAGAGGGAGGGAAGGAAGGGAGGGAGGAAGAGGAAAGGAGGGAAGGGAGGAAAGGAAGGGAAGGAGGAAGAGGAAGGAAAGAGGGAGGGAGGGAAGAAATGGAAGGAGGAAGGAGGAAGGAAGGAAAGGAGGAGGGATGGGAGGGGAGGGAGGAAGGGAAGAATGGAGGAAAAGGAAGGAAGGAGGGGAAGGAGGGAGAAGGAAAGAGAGGAAGAGGAAGGAAGGGAGGAAAGGAGGGAAGAGGAAGGAAGGAAGGGAGGGAGGGAGGAAAGGAGGAAGGAAGGGAGGGAGGAAAAGGAAGGAAGGAGGAGGAAAGAGGGAAGGGAAGGAAAGAAGGGAGGGAGGAAGGGGAAGGAAGGAAAAGGGGAAAGGAAAGGAGGGAAGGAAAGAGGGAGGAAAAGGAGGAAGGGAAGGAAGGGGGAAAGGAGGGAAGGAGGGGGAAGGGAGGAGGGGGAAAGGAGGGAAGAAAGAAGGGAAGGAAGGAAGGGAGGAAAGGGGAAAGGGGAGGAGGGAAAGGGAGGAAAGAAGGAAGGAGGAAGAAAGGGAGAGAGGAGGGAGGGAAGGGGAAGGAAAGAGGGAAGAAGGAGGAAAGGGGAGGAGGGAAGGAGGAAGGGGAAGGAGAGAGGAAAGAGGGAAGGAAGGGAGGAAGGAGGAAAGGGAGGGAAGGGATGGGAGGAGGAAAGGAGGAAGGAAGGAAGGAAAGGGAGGGGAAGGGAGGGAGGAGGAAGGGAGGGAGGAAGGGAGGAAAAAGAGAGGGAGGAAGGGAGGAAAGGAGGAAGGGGGAGGAAGGAAGGAGGGAGGAAAGAGGGAGGGAGGGAAGGAGGAAAGGAGGAAGGGAAGGAAGGAGGAAGGAGGGGAGGGAGAAAGGAGGAAGGAGGAAGAGGAAAGGAGGGAGGAGGAAAGGAAGGAGGGGAAGGAAAAGAGGGAGGGAGGGAGGAAGGAAGAGGAGGAGGAAAGGAAGAAGAGGAAGGAGGAAGGAAGGAAGGGGAGGAAAGGGAAGGAGGGAAGGGAGGAGGGAGGAAAGAGGGAGGGAGGGAAGGGAGGAAGAAAAGAGAGGAAAGGAGGAAGGAGGGGAGAAGCAAGAGGATGGGAGGGAGGGAGGGAGAAGGAAGGAAGGAAGAAAGGAATGAGAGGAGAGGAAGAAAGAGGGTGGATGGGTGGCAGGAGGGATCCAAATGGAGCCCAAGGGACCTTAGGGGCTTTCTGGCTGCAGCCCCACCCCCACCCCAACCTCCAGCCTGGAGCAGCAGATGCCTAGCCTGTTTTTCAGGTGGAAGCCGGAATCAGAACCCAGCCGGAAGGAGCCCCTGGGAGGTCATCTAGTCCAGCCCCCCTCCCCGCCTGCTCACCCCCTCGGGAACGCCTTGCCTCCTCTTTCCCTCCCTCCTTCCCCCCTCCTCTTCCTTCCTTCCTTCCTTCCTTCCCTTTTTCTTTCCTCCTCTTGGGGGGGGCTTCCTCCCTCCTTCCTTCCTCTTTTCCTCCCTCCTTCCTCCCTCCCCCCTCCTTCCTTCCTCTTTTCCCTCTCTCTCCTTCCTCCCTCCCTCCCTCTTTCCTTCCCTCCTTCCCTCCTTCCTCTTTCTTCTTCCTTCTTCCTTCCTTCCCTCCTTCCTCCTCTTTCCTTCCTCCCTTCCTCTTTCCTTCCTTCTCTTTCCTTCCTCCTTCCTTCCTCCTTCCCTCATTTCCTTCCTTCCTCCTTCTTTTCCTTCCTTCCTTCCTCCCTCTTTTCCTTCCCTCCTTCCTCCCCTCCTTTCCTTCCTTCCTTTTTCTTTTCCTCCCTCCTTCCTCCTCCCTTCCTTCCTCTTTTCCTTCCCCTTTCCTTCCCTCCTTCCCTCCTCATTTCCTTCCTCCTTCCTCCCTTCCCTCTCTCTTTTCCTTCCTTCCTCCTTCCTCCCTTTTCTCCTTCTCCCCTCTTTCCTTCCCTCCTTCCTCCCCTCCTCATTTCCTTCCTCCTCCTTCCTTCCTTCCTTCGTTCCTTCCTCCCTCTTTTCCTTCCCTCCTTCCTCATTTCCTCCCTCATTTCCTTCCTTCCTTCCTTCCTTCCCTCTTTCCTCCCTCTTTCCTTCCTCTTCCTCCTTCCTCCCTCTTTTCCTTCCCTCCTTCCTCCCTCTTTTCCTTCCTCCTCCTTTTCCTCCTTCCTCCCTCTTTTTCCTTCCTCTCCTTCCTTCCCTCATTTTTCCTTCCTTCCTCCTCCTCCTTTCCTCTCCTTCCTCTCCTCATTTCCTTCCCTTCCTTCTCCTTCCTTCCTTCGTCCTTCCTCCTCCCCCTTCCTTCCTCCTCCCTCCTTCCTTCCTCCCTTCCTCTTTCCTTCCCTCCTCCCTTTCCTCCTCATTCCCTCCCTCTTCCCTTCCCTCCTTCCTTCCCTTCCTCTTTTCCTTCCTTCTCCTCCTTCTTTCCTTCCTTCCTCCTTTTCTCCTCCTTCCTCTCCTTCCTTCCCTCCTTCCTTCCCTCCTTTTCCTTCTCCTTCCTTCCTCCTTCCTCCCTCCTCCTTCCCTCTTTTCTTTGCTCCCTCTTTCCCTTCCCTCCTTCCCTCTTTTCTTTCCTCTTCCTTCCTCCTTCTCTTCTTCCCTCCCCTCTTCCTTCCTTCCTTCCTCCTCTCTCCTTCCTCTTCCTCCTTCCTCTCCTCTTTTCCTTCCTTCCCTCCTCCCTCCCTCCCTTCCTCCTCTTTTCCTTCCTTCCTCCTTCCCTCTTTCTTTTCCTCCTCTTTTCCTTCCCTCCTTCCTCCCATCCTCCCTTTCCTTCCTCTTTCCTTCCTCCTTCCCCCCTCTTTTCCTTCCCTCTTTTCCTTCCCTCCTTTCCTTCCTTCCTCCTTCCTCTTTCCTTCTCCTCTCTTTCCTCCTTCCTCTCTTTCCTCTCTCCTCCCTCCTTCCTCCCTCGTTTCCTCTCCTCCTTTTCCTTCCTTCCTTCCTTCCCTTCCATCCTCTTCTTTCCTTCCTCTCTCCCCTTCTTTCCTTCCTTCTTTCCTTCCTCCCCCTCCTTTTTCCTTCCTTCCCTTCCCTCCTTTCCTTCCTTCCCTTTCCCTTCCTCCTTCCTCCTCTCCTCCTCCTCCCTCCTCCTTCCCCTCCTTCCCTTCCTCCTTTCTTTCCTTCCTCCTCTTTCCTTCCCTCCCTTCCTTCCTTCCTTTTTCCTTCCTTCTTCTTCCTCCCCTCCCCTTCCCTCCCTCCTCCCTCCCCTCCTCTTTCCTTCCCTCCTTCCTTCCTCTCCTTCCTCCTCCTTCCTTTCTTCCTCCTCCTCCTCTTTCCTCCCCTCTCCTTCCTCCTTCCCTCCTTCCTCTTTCCCCCTCCCCCCCTTTTCTCTTCCTCCCTCCTCCCTTCCTCCCTCCCCCTCCCTCCTCTTTCCTTCCTCCTTTTCCTCCCTCCTCCTCTTTTCTTCCCTCTCCCCCTCCTCTCTCCTCCTCTCTCTTTCCCTCTCCTCTCTCTTCCCCCCCCCCCCCCCTTCTCCTCTCTCCCTCTCTCTCCTCTCCCCCTCCCACGGCCGGGCAGGGCGGAAAGCAGCCACCCCGGGGACACGAGCTGGCGGCGAGAGGCATGGCGGGCGCCACGTTGAAGATCGAGGGCCACGAGGTGATCCCGGCGAGCTCCGGCGGCACCGTGGTCAACATCACCCTCCACCAGGAATCCGGGCTGGCTTACCTGTGCAAAGCGGCGTCGGCGGGCCCTGAGTCGCCACCGAGACGCCTCCGCCACGGAGGCGTCCGCCTCCCCCGGCCGTGGCCGGGCGGCGAGCAGAAGGCCTTGGGGGTAAGGATTTGGTGGTCGGGGGAGGGGGAGGGTGTTTCAGGTTGATGGAGGGCGGTCCGATGGGGTCCCCTTTAGCCGAGCCCGCCGGGACCCCAAATCGGCTCTTTGTCGTAACCGCAACAACTGCTTGGATCGCTTTTTATGGCCTTATAGACCAGGGGTCCCCAACCCCGCGGCCGGCGGCCGGGTGGCCTGGAACAAGCCTTCACCGGGCCGCTGTTGCTGGGCGCCACCATCTTTGCTAGGTGAGCCCGCAGAAAGCTCCCGGAGCGCTGCCGTAAAAGATGGCGGCGGAGGCAGTGAGCTCCTCATGAGGAAGCTCCCGCGACGAAAAGTAGTCAGGCCTTAAGTCATCAAAAGATGGCGGGCTCGGTGGCTTGTTCCGTAGCCGGGAGCAGCCCATGGCGTGAATGGCAGGCGATGATCGAAGGGAAGGGACAGCGAAGAAAAGGAGGGGATCTATGAGATCAATTATCCCCGGCAAGGACTGAGTCAAGGCCTAGGAAAGAAGGATGAGGAAGGAAAAGGCGGGAGGACGGAAGGAAGGGAGGGAAATGGGGAGGAGGGAGGAAAAGAGGAGGAAGAGAAAGGAAAGGAAGAAGGAGGGAAGGAAAGAGGGGAGGAGGAGAGGAAAAGAGGGGAGGAGGAAAGGAGGGAAAGGAGGAAGGAGGGAAGGAAAAGGGAGGAGGAGGAGGAGGAGGAAGGAGAGAGGAGGGAAGAGGGAGGAAAGAGAGGGAGGGAGGAGGAAAGGAGGAGGAGGGAGGAAGGAGGAGAGGAGGAAGGAGGAGGAGGGGAGAGAGGGAGGAAGGAGGAAGGAAAGAAGGAGGAGGGAGGAAAGGAGGGAGGAAGGGAGGAGGAGGAGGAGGGAAAGGAGGAGGGGAGGAAAAGGGAGGGAAAGGAGGAAAGGAGGAAGGAGGAGGAAGGAGGAGGAGGAGGAAGGAGGAAGGAGGAGGAGGAGGGAGGAAGGAAAGAGGGAGGGAGGGAAGGAAGGAGGAAGGAGGAGGAGGAGGGGAAGGAGGAAAGGAGGAGGGAGGGAAGGAGGAGGAGAGGAGGGAGGGAGGAGGAAAGGAGGAGGAGGAGGAGGAGGAGGGGAAGGAGGAAGGAGGGGGAGGGGGGGAAGGAAGGGGAGGAGGGAAGGAGGAAAGGAGGAGGAGGAGGAGGGAGGGAAGAGGAGGAAGGAGGAGGAAGGAGGAAGGAGGAGGAAAGGAGGAGGAGGGGAGGAGGAAGGAGGAGGAGGAGGGAAGGAGGGAGGGAGGAAGGGAGGAAGGAGGAGGAGGAGGGAGGAGGAGGAGGAGGAGGAGGAAGGAGGAAGGAGGAAGGAGGGGAAGGAGGAGGGAAAGGAGGAAGGAGGAAGGAGGAGGAAGGAGGAGGAGGAGGGAGGAAGGAGGAGGAGGGAGGAGGAGGAGGGGGAAGGAGGAAAGGAGGGGAAGGAGGAAGGAGGAGGAGGGAAGGAGGAAGGGAGGAGGAAAGGAGGAAGGAGGAAGGAGGAAGGAAGGAAGGAGGAAGGGAAGGAGGAGGAAAGGAGGAAGGAGGAAGGAGGAGGAGGAAGGGAGGGAGGAAGGAAGGGGGAGGAAGGAGGAGGAAAGGAGGAAGGAGGAGGAGGAAGGAGGAGGAGGGAGGAGGAAGGAGGGAGGGAGGAGGAGGAGGAGGAAGGAGGGGGGGGGAGGGGAGGAGGGGGGAGGAGGAGGGAGGAGGGAAGGAGGGGAGGGAGGGAGGAAGGAAGGAAGGAGGAAGAAGGAGGAGGGGAGAGGGGAGGGAGGGGGGGGAGGAGGAGGAGGAAGAGGGAGGGGGAGGAAAGGGGGGGAGGGAGGGGGGGGAAGGGGGAGGGGAAGGAGGGGGAGGGGGAGGGGAGGAAGGAGGGAGGAAAAGAGGGGGGGGGGGAGGGGGGGGGGGGGAAGGAGGAAGGAGGAGGAAGGAGGGAGGAAGGGGAGGAGGAGGGAAGGAGGGGGAAGGAGGAAGGGGGGAGGAAAGGGGAGGGGGAAGGAAGGGGGGAAGGAGGGAGGGAGGAGGAAGGAGGAAGGGGAGGAGGAGGAGGAGGAAGGAGGGGAAGGAGGGGAGGGGAAGGAGGAGGAGGAAGGAGGAGGAGGGGAGGAGGAGGAGGGGAAGGAAGGGAGGGGGAGGAAGGAGGAGGAGGAAGGGGGAGGAGGGGGGAAGGAGGAAGGAGGAGGGAGGAGGGAGGAGGAGGAGGGGGGAGGAGGAAGGAGGAGGGAGGGGAGGAAGGAGGGGAGGAAGGAGGGGGGGGAAGGAGGAAGGGGGGAGGAAGGAGGAGAAGGAGGGGAGGGAAGGAGGAAAGGAGGAAGGAGGAGGAAGGGAGGAGGAAGGAGGAGGAGGAAGGGGGGAGGAAAGGGAGGGAGGAAGGAGGGAGGAAGGAGGGAGGAAAGGAGGGAGGAGGGGAAAAGGAGGAGGAGGAAGGAGGAGGAAGGGAAGGAGGGAGGGAAGGAGGAGGGAGGAAAGGAGGGAGGAGGAGGGGAGGAGGAGGAGGAGGAAAGGAGGAGGGAGGAAGGAGGAAAGGAGGGAAGGAGGAAGGAGAGGGAGGGGAAGGAGGGAAGGAAGGAAGGAAGGAGGGGAGGGAAGGAGGAAGGAGGGAGGGAGGGAGGAAAGGAGGAAGGGGGAGGAGGAGGAAGGAGGAGGGAAGGAGGGAAGGAGGGAGGAAAGAGGGGAGGGAGGGAGGAAGGAGGGAAGGAGGAGGAGGAAAAGGGGAGGAAGGGAGGGAGGGAGGGAGGAGGGAGGAAGGAGGAGGAAAAGAGGAGGGGGAGGGAAGGGAGGAAAGGAGGAAGGAGGGAGGAAAAGAGGGAGGGAGGGAGGAGGGAGGAGGAAGGGAGGAAGGAGGGAGGAAGGAGGGAGGAAAAGAGGGAGGGAGGGAAAGGAGGAAAGAAGGAAGGAGGGAAGGAAGAGGGGGAGGAGGGAAGGGAGGAAAGGAGGGAGGGGGAGGAGGGGAGGGAGGAGGAAAGGAGGAGGGAGGAAAGGAGGAAGGAGGGAGGAAAGAAGGAGGAGGAAGGAGGAAGGAGGGAAGGGGAGGAAAGGGGAGGAGGGAGGAAGGAGGGGGGAAGGAGGAAGGAGGGGGGGAGGGGAGGAAGGGAGGGAGGGAAGGAAGGGGGGGGGAGGGGAGGAAGGGGAGGGAGGGAGGAAAGGAGGAAGGAGGAGGAAAAGGAGGGGGGGGAGGGAGGAAGGAGGAAGGGAGGAGGAGGAGGAGGGAGGGGGGAAGGGAGGGAAGGGGGGGAGGGGAGGAAGGAGGAGGAGGAAGGGGAAGGAAGGAGGGAAGGAAAGGAGGAAGGAGGGGAGGAAAACAGGGAGGGAGGGAAGGGAGGAAAGGAGGAAGGGGGGAGGAAGGAGGGAGGAGGAAAGGGGGAAGGGGAGGGAAAGAAGGAAGGAGGGAGGAAAAGAGGGAGGGAAGGGAGGAAAGGAGGAAGGAGGGGGAAAGAGGGAGGGGGAGGAAGGAGGGAGGAGGAGGGAAGGAGGAAGGAGGGGAGGAAAAGAGGGAGGGAGGGAGGAGGAAGAGGGAAGGGAGGAAAGGAGGAAGGAGGGAAGGAAAAGGAGGAGGGAAGGGAGGAAAGAAGGAAGGAGGAGGAAGGGGCAAGCGAGGAAAGGAGGAAGGAGGGAGGAAAGAGGGAGGAAGGGAGGAAAGAGAGGGAAGGCCGAGGGAGGAAGGAGGAAGAGGAGGGGAAGGAGGAGGAAGGGGAGGAAGAAGGAGGAAGTCCGGGAAGGCAGGCAAGAGGAACTGAGGGAAGGAAAAGAGCGGGCCGAGGTCCGCTAGGGAAGGGCCGAGTTCTCGAGAAGCGCCGGTCCGCCAGGCAAGGCGAGTCCCGGGAAGCCAGTTCTCGCTGGGAAACGGACCCAGCACCAAGGAGGAAAAGGGCGGGGGGCGAAAGGCCGGGGTTCTCGCTGGAGCCGGCCGAGTTTCGCTAGGGCGGACCGAGGTTCCGCAAAGCGCCGAGTTCTCGAGGAGGAGCCGAGTTCTCGCGAAGCGGCCGAGTTCTCGCTGAAGCGATCAGTTCTCGCTAGGAACGGCCGAGTTCTCGCTAGAAAGGACCGAGTTCTCGCTAGGAACGGCCGAAGCCAGGAGCGCCGAGGAAGACGGCCGGGTTCGCAAAGAACGACCGAATTCTAAAAAGGCGGGTTCGCTAGGAACCCGAGTTCTCGCTAGAAGCGGCCGAGTTCTCGCTAGGAACGACCAGTTCTCGCTAGGAACGACCAGTTCTCGCCAGCGGCGAGTCCTCGCTGGCGCCGAGTCCTCGCTAGGAAGCGCCGAGTTCTCGCTAGAGCGGCCAGGTTCTCGCTAAAGCGGCCGAGTTCTCGCTAGGGCGCCGAGTTCTCGCTAAAGCGCCGAGTTCTCGCTAGAAGTCCGAGTTCGGCCGAGTTCTCGCTAGAAACGACCGAGTTCTCGCTAGAACGGCCGAGTTCTCGCTAGGAAGCGACCAGTTCTCGCTAAAGCGGCCGAGTTCTCGCTAGAACGGCCGAGTTCTCGCTAAAGCGACCGAGTTCTCGCTAGAGCGACGAGTTCTCGCTAGGAACGGCCGAGTTCTCGCTAAAGCGACCGAGTTCTCGCTAGGAACGACCGATTCTCGCTAAGGCGGCCGAGTTCTCAGCTAGAAAGCGACCGAGTTCTCGCTAGAAAGCGACTACTTCAGAGTCTCGCTTCAAAGCGGCCGAGAGTTCTAGCTAGGAGCGACCGAGTTCTCGCTAGGAAGCGACCCGAGTTCTATCAAAGCGGCCGAGTTCTCTTCTAGGAGCGACCGAGTTCTCTTCAAAGCGACGAGTTCTCGCTAGGGCGACAGTTCTCGCTAGAAGCGTCCCATCTTAATTCTCGCTAGGAGCGACCCGAGATTCTCGCTAGGAATGAAGATTCTGCGCTAGAAAGCGACCCGAATTCTCGCCCAGAAATGCGGCGAGTCTCAACTCAAGCGTCCGAGTTCTCGCTAAGAACGTCCGAGTTCTCGCTAGGAATGACCGAGTTCTTCGCTAAACGGCCGAGTTCTCACAGATTTCCCCACCCCTTACCGGTCCTCCCCTTCTGCCCCCCATATAGGTAGCCCAGATCCTGCTCGGTGCGATTTGTATCGGCCTCGGCGTGGCCCTCAGCATGCTCAAACCCAACGGCCACGTAGACTACTACTACAAGCGGGTGATCTGCAACGGGGTCCCTTTCTGGATGGGCAGCCTGGTGAGTGCCGGGCGGGGAGGGGAAGGAGCGCCGGGTGAGGAGGGGGTCTCCGCTGGCTTCCCCTCCCCAGAACGTGCATGAGAATGGAGCGGAGGCAGGGAAGACGGTGGCCGGAGGCCCGTATTGAGGAGGACGGCGAATGCATCGGCACCGGCGCGGAGCAAATTAGTTTTATCGGGGCAGGGCTGTAGATTTATAGGCCGGAAGGCCTCCCCCCACCCCGATGACAGCCACGGCTTCCCCTCCCTCCATGGGATTCATCCTCTCCGGCACCTTCTCGGCGGTGGGCGCACGACACGGAGAGCAAATGGGTAAGTGGGGGAATCGTCCCGTTTCCCGTGACCCTGTCGCGAAAATCCGGCGTCGCCCCCCTCCCCCGTTCTCAACTGGGCCACTCCGCCTCGCTGACCTGTGGTGTAAAGTCGGCGAAAAACCGGTGTCGCCCCCCGTTTCTCAACTGGAGCCACTCCGCCTCGCTGACCTGTGGTGTAAAGTCGTGAAAAGCAGTGTCGCCCCACCCACGTTTCTCAACTGGGCCCTCCGCCTCGCTGACCTGTGGTGTAAAGTCGGCGAAAAACCGGTGTCGCCCCACCGTTTCTCAACTGGGCCACTCCGCCTCGCTGACCTGTGGTGTAAAGTCGGTGAAAAAAACCGGTGTCGCCCCCCGTTTCTCAACTGGGCCCTCCGCCTCGCTGACCTGTGGTGTAAAGTCGGCGAAAACCGGTGTCCGCCCCCCGTTTCTCAAGTGGGCCACTCCGCCTCGCTGACCTGTGGTGTAAAGTCGGCGAAAAACCGGTGTCGCCCCCCGTTTCTCAACTGGGCCCTCCGCCTCGCTGACCTGTGGTGTAAAGTCGGCGAAAAGCCGGTGTCGCCCCCCGTTTCTCAACTGGGCCCTCCGCCTCGCTGACCTGTGGTGTAAAGTCGGCGAAAAACCGGTGTCGCCCCCGTTTCTCAACTGGGCCACTCCGCCTCGCTGACCTGTGGTGTAAAGTCGGTGAAAAGCGGTGTCGCCCCCCGTTCTCAACTGGGCCCTCCGCCTCGCTGACCTGTGGTGTAAAGTCGGCGAAAAACCGGTGCTCGCCCCCGTTCTCAACTGGGCCACTCCGCCTCGCTGACCTGTGGTGTAAAGTCGGCGAAAAACCGGTGTCGCCCCCGTTTCTCAACTGGGCCACTCCCGCCTCGCTGACCTGTGGTGTAAAGTCGGCGAAAAACCGGTGTCGCCCCCCCCGTTTCTCAACTGGGCCACTCCGCCTCGCTGACCTGTGGTGTAAAGTCGGCGAAAAACCGGTTATCGCCCCCGTTTCTCAACTGGGCCACTCCGCCTCGCTGACCTGTGGTGTAAAGTCGGCGAAAAACCGGTGTCGCCCCCGTTTCTCAACTGGGCCACTCCGCCTCGCTGACCTGTGGTGTAAAGTCGGCGAAAAGCCGGTGCGCCCCTCCCCCG
>NW_028263067.1:12500-19877 GCF_049901735.1 Notechis scutatus | reverse complement strand
CTTCCTTTCTCCTTTCCTTCTTTCTTCCCTCCCCTCCTCCTTCTTCCCTTCCTTCCTTCCTTTCTTCCTTCCTTCCTTCCTTCCTTCCTTCCTTCCTTCCTGTTTCTTTCCTCCTCTGCCCTTTCTCCCTTCCTCCCCTCCTCTTATTTTCTTCTCTTTCCTTTCTTCTTGCCCCTCTCCCTCAATTCTTCCTTTCTCCTCCTTCCTTCTTTCTTCCCTCCCTCCTCCCTCCCTCCCTCCCTTCCTTCCTTCCTTCCTTCCTTCCTTCCTTCCTTCCTTCCTTCCTTCCTTCCTGTTTCTTTCCTCCTCTGCCCTTTCTCCCTTCCTCCCCTCATGTCTTATTTTTCTTCTCTTTCCTTTCTTCTTGCCCCTCTCCCTCAATTCTTCCTTTCTCCTCCTTCCTTCTTTCTTTTCTCCCTCCCTCCCTCCTCCCTCCCTTCCTTCCTTCCTTCCTTCCTTCCTTCCTTCCTTCCTTCCTGTTTCTTTCCTCCTCTGCCCTTTCTCCCTTCCTCCCCTCATCTTATTTTTCTTCTCTTTCCTTTCTTCTTGCCCCTCTCCCTCAATTCTTCCTTTCTCCTCCTTCCTTCTTTCTTTCCTCCCTCCCTCCCCCCTCCTCCCTCCTCCCTCCCTTCCTTCCTTCCTTCCTTCCTGTTTCTTTCCTCCTCTGCCCTTTCTCCCTTCCTCCCCTCATCTTATTTTTCTTCTCTTTCCTTTCTTCTTGCCCCTCTCCCTCAATTCTTCCTTTCTCCTCCTTCCTTCTTTCTTTCCTCCCTCCCTCCCTCCCCTCCCTTCCTGTTTCTTTCCTCCTCTGCCCTTTCTCCTTCCTCCCCTCCTCTTATTTTCTTCTCTTTCCTTTCTTCTTGCCCCTCTCCCTCAATTCTTCCTTTCTCCTCCTTCCTTCTTTCTTTCTTCTTTCCTCCCTCCCTCCCTCCCTCCTCCTTCCTCCTTCCTTCCTTCCTTCCTTCCTTCCTTCCTTCCTTCCTGTTTCTTTCCTCCTCTGCCCTTTCTCCTTCCTCCCCTCATCTTATTTTTCTTCTCTTTCCTTTCTTCTTGCCCCTCTCCCTCAATTCTTCCTTTCTCCTCCTTCCTTCTTTCTTTCCTCCTCCCCCTCCCTTCCTTCCTTCCTTCCTTCCTTCCTTCCTTCCTTCCTTCCTTCCTTCCTGTTTCTTTCCTCCTCTGCCCTTTCTCCCTTCCTCCCCTCATCTTATTTTTCTTCTCTTTCCTTTCTTCTTGCCCCTCTCCCTCAATTCTTCCTTTCTCCTCCTTCCTTCTTTCTTTCCTCCTTCCCTCCCTTCCTTCCTTCTTCCTTCCTTCCTTCCTTCCTTCCTGTTTCTTTCCTCCTCTGCCCTTTCTCCCTTCCTCCCCTCATCTTACTTTTCTTCTCTTTCCTTTCTTCTTGCCCCTCTCCCTCAATTCTTCCTTTCTCCTCCTTCCTTCTTTCTTTCCTCCCTCCCTCCCTCCCTTCCTTCCTTCCTTCCTTCCTTCCTTCCTTCCTTCCTTCCTTCCTTCCTTCCTTCCTTCCTGTTTCTTTCCTCCTCTGCCCTTTCTCCCTTCCTCCCCTCATCTTATTTTTCTTCTCTTTCCTTTCTTCTTGCCCCTCTCCCTCAATTCTTCCTTTCTCCTCCTTCCTTCTTTCCTTTCCCTCCCTCCCTCCCTCCCTCCCTTCCTTCCTTCCTTCCTTCCTTCCTTCCTTCCTTCCTTCCTTCCTGTTTCTTTCCTCCTCTGCCCTTTCTCCCTTCCTCCCCTCATCTTATTTTTCTTCTCTTTCCTTTCTTCTTGCCCCTCTCCCTCAATTCTTCCTTTCTCCTCCTTCCTTCTTTCTTTCCTCCCTCCCTCCCCTTCCTTCCTTCCTTCCTTCCTTCCTTCCTTCCTTCCTTCCTTCCTTCCTGTTTCTTTCCTCCTCTGCCCTTTCTCCCTTCCTCCCCTCATCTTATTTTTCTTCTCTTTCCTTTCTTCTTGCCCCTCTCCCTCAATTCTTCCTTTCTCCTCCTTCCTTCTTTCTTTCCTCCCTCCCTCCCTTTCTTCCTTCCTTCCTTCCTTCCTTCCTTCCTTCCTGTTTCTTTCCTCCTCTGCCCTTTCTCCCTTCCTCCCCTCATCTTATTTTTCTTCTCTTTCCTTTCTTCTTGCCCCTCTCCCTCAATTCTTCCTTTCTCCTCCTTCCTTCTTTCTTCCCTCCTCCTCCCCTCCCTCCCTCCCTCCCTCCTTCCTTCCTTCCTTCCTTCCTTCCTTCCTTCCTTCCTTCCTGTTTCTTTCCTCCTCTGCCCTTTCTCCCTTCCTCCCCTCATCTTATTTTTCTTCTCTTTCCTTTCTTCTTGCCCCTCTCCCTCGATTCTTCCTTTCTCCTCCTTCCTTCTTTCTTTCCTCCCTCCCTCCCTCCCTCCCTCCCTTCCCTTCCTTCCTTCCTTCCTTCCTTCCTTCCTTCCTGTTTCTTTCCTCCTCTGCCCTTTCTCCCTTCCTCCCCTCATCTTATTTTTCTTCTCTTTCCTTTCTTCTTGCCCCTCTCCCTCAATTCTTCCTTTCTCCTCCTTCCTTCTTTCTTTCCTCCCTCCCTCCCCCTCCCTCCCTCCCTCCCTTCCTTCCTTCCTTCCTTCCTGTTTCTTTCCTCCTCTGCCCTTTCTCCCTTCCTCCCCTCATCTTATTTTTCTTCTCTTTCCTTTCTTCTTGCCCCTCTCCCTCAATTCTTCCTTTCTCCTCCTTCCTTCTTTCTTTCCTCCCTCCCTCCCTCCCCTCCCTTCCTGTTTCTTTCCTCCTCTGCCCTTTCTCTCTTCCTCCCCTCCTTTCTTATTTTCTTCTCTTTCCTTTCTTCTTGCCCCTCTCCCTCAATTCTTCCTTTCTCCTCCTTCCTTCTTTCTTTCTTTCTTTCCTCCCTCCCTCCCTCCCTCCCTTCCTTCCTTCCTTCCTTCCTTCCTTCCTTCCTTCCTTCCTGTTTCTTTCCTCCTCTGCCCTTTCTCCCTTCCTCCCCTCATCTTATTTTCTTCTCTTTCCTTTCTTCTTGCCCCTCTCCCTCAATTCTTCCTTTCTCCTCCTTCCTTCTTTCTTTCCTCCCTCCCTCCCTCCCTCCCTTCCTTCCTTCCTTCCTTCCTTCCTGTTTCTTTCCTCCTCTGCCCTTTCTCCCTTCCTCCCCTCATCTTATTTTTCTTCTCTTTCCTTTCTTCTTGCCCCTCTCCCTCAATTCTTCCTTTCTCCTCCTTCCTTCTTTCTTTCCTCCTTCCCTCCCTCCCTCCCTCCCTCCCTTCCTTCCTGTTTCTTTCCTCCTCTGCCCTTCCTCCCTTCCTCCCCTCATCTTACTTTTCTTCTCTTTCCTTTCTTCTTGCCCCTCTCCCTCAATTCTTCCTTTCTCCTCCTTCCTTCTTTCTTTCCTCCCTCCCTCCCTCCCTCCCTCCCTTCCTTCCTTCCTTCCTTCCTTCCTTCCTTCCTTCCTTCCTTCCTTCCTTCCTGTTTCTTTCCTCCTCTGCCCTTTCTCCCTTCCTCCCCTCATCTTACTTTTCTTCTCTTTCCTTTCTTCTTGCCCCTCTCCCTCAATTCTTCCTTTCTCCTCCTTCCTTCTTTCTTTCCTCCCTCCCTCCCTCCCTCCCTTCCTTCCTTCCTTCCTTCCTGTTTCTTTCCTCCTCTGCCCTTTCTCCCTTCCTCCCCTCATCTTATTTTTCTTCTCTTTCCTTTCTTCTTGCCCCTCTCCCTCAATTCTTCCTTTCTCCTCCTTCCTTCTTTCTTTCCTCCCTCCCTCCCTCCCTCCCTTCCTGTTTCTTTCCTCCTCTGCCCTTTCTCTCTTCCTCCCCTCATTTCTTATTTTTCTTCTCTTTCCTTTCTTCTTGCCCCCTCCCTCCATTCTTCCTTTCTCCTCCTTCCTTCTTTCTTTCCTACTTCCCTCCTTCCCTCCCTTCCTCCCTTCCTCCCTTCCTTCCTTCCTTCCTCCCTCCCTCCCTCCCTCCCTCCCTTCCTTCCTTCCTTCCTTCCTTCCTTCCTTCCTGTTTCTTTCCTCCTCTGCCCTTTCTCCCTTCCTCCCCTCATCTTATTTTTCTTCTCTTTCCTTTCTTCTTGCCCCTCTCTCTCAATTCTTCCTTTCTCCTCCTTCCTTCTTTCTTTCCTCCTTCCCTCCCTCCCTCCCTCCCTCCCTCCCTCCCTCCCTTCCTTCCTTCCTTCCTTCCTCCCTCCCTCCCTCCCTCCTCCCTCCCTTCCTTCCTTCCTTCCTTCCTTCCTTCCTGTTTCTTTCCTCCTCTGCCCTTTCTCCCTTCCTCCCCTCATCTTATTTTTCTTCTCTTTCCTTTCTTCTTGCCCCTCTCCCTCAATTCTTCCTTTCTCCTCCTTCCTTCTTTCTTTCTTTCCTCCCTCCCTCCCTTCCTCCCTTCCTTCCTTCCTTCCTTCCTTCCGTCCTTCCTTCCTGTTTCTTTCCTCCTCTGCCCTTTCTCCCTTCCTCCCCTCATCTTATTTTTCTTCTCTTTCCTTTCTTCTTGCCCCTCTCCCTCAATTCTTCCTTTCTCCTCCTTCCTTCTTTCTTTCCTCCCTCCCTCCCTCCCTCCCTTCCTGTTTCTTTCCTCCTCTGCCCTTTCTCTCTTCCTCCCCTCCTTTCTTATTTTTCTTCTCTTTCCTTTCTTCTTGCCCCCTCCCTCCATTCTTCCTTTCTCCTCCTTCCTTCTTTCTTTCCTACTTCCCTCCTTCCCTCCCTCCCTCCCTTCCTTCCTTCCTTCCTTCCTTCCTTCCTCC
Source organism: Notechis scutatus (assembly GCF_049901735.1). Taxonomy (NCBI): domain Eukaryota; kingdom Metazoa; phylum Chordata; class Lepidosauria; order Squamata; family Elapidae; genus Notechis; species Notechis scutatus. Next base: position 15,176 of record NW_028263067.1, on the reverse strand, counting down.
CTCCCTCCCTCCCTCCTTCCTTCCTTCCTTCCTTCCTTCCTTCCTTCCTTCCTTCCTTCCTTCCTTCCTTCCTTCCTTCCTTCCTGTTTCTTTCCTCCTCTGCCCTTTCTCCCTTCCTCCCCTCATCTTATTTTTCTTCTCTTTCCTTTCTTCTTGCCCCTCTCCCTCAATTCTTCCTTTCTCCTCCTTCCTTCTTTCTTTCCTCCCTCCCTCCCCTCCCTTCCTTCCCTTCCTTCCTTCCTTCCTTCCTGTTTCTTTCCTCCTCTGCCCTTTCTCCCTTCCTCCCCTCATCTTATTTTTCTTCTGTTTCCTTTCTTCTTGCCCCTCTCCCTCAATTCTTCCTTTCTCCTCCTTCCTTCTTTCTTTCCTCCCTCCCTCCCTCCCTTCCTGTTTCTTTCCTCCTCTGCCCTTTCTCTCTTCCTCCCCTCCTTTCTTATTTTTCTTCTCTTTCCTTTCTTCTTGCCCCCTCCCTCCATTCTTCCTTTCTCCTCCTTCCTTCTTTCTTTCCTCCTTCCCTCCCTCCCTTCCTTCCTTCCTTCCTTCCTTCCTCCCTCCCTCCCTCCCTCCCTCCTTCCTTCCTTCCTTCCTTCCTTCCTGTTTCTTTCCTCCTCTGCCCTTTCTCCCTTCCTCCCCTCCTGTCTTATTTTTCTTCTCTTTTCTTACTTCTTGCCCCCTCCCTCCATTCTTCCTTTCTCCTCCTTCCTTTTCTTTCCTTTCTTCCTTCCTCCTCTTCCTTCCTTCCTCTCTTCCTTCCTTCCTTCCTTCCTTCTTTCCTTCCTTCCTTTTCTTTCTTTGTATTCGTTCTCTTTCCTTCCCTCCTAGGGTTCTTCTTGGAGAGAAGAAGGAATGAAAAAAGAAAAACAAGGAAGGAAGGAAGGAAGGAAAAAGAGAGAGAGAGGAAGGGAGAGAGAGAGAGAGAGAGAGAGAGAGAGAGAGAAACGTGCCTACCATCCCTGTCCTATTGTTTCTTTTTATATTTTTCTTATATGTACCCATTTCATGGATTCATAACTATGTATATACTTATACCGTTGTGCGCTCATTCTCCTCATGGGGAATTACCTCAGCAGAGGTAATTTTTTTACTCTGCAGTGTATCTGTGTGTATCACTACGTCTCCCGGTGTGCACTCATTCTCCTCATGACGGGGAATTACCTCAGCAGAGATAATTTTTTTACTCTACAGTGTATCTGTGTGTATCACTACGTCTCCCTGTGTGCGCTCATTCTCCTCATGACGGGGAATTACCTCAACAGAGGTAATTTTATTTTACTCTACAGCGTATCATTCTCCTCATGACGAGATTACCTCAGCAGAGGTAATTTTATTATACTCTACAGTGTATCTGAGGCAATTTTTTTTACTCTACAGTGTACCTGTGTGTATCACTACATCTCCCAGTGTGCGCTCATTCTCCTCACGACCAGAATTACCTCAGCAGAGGTAATTTTTTTTACTCTACAGTGTATCTGTGTGTGTCGCTACGTCTCCCGGTGTGCGCTCATTCTCCCCACAACGGGGAATTACCTCAACAGAGGTAATTTTATTTTACTCTACAGCGTATCATTCTCCTCATGACAGGGAATTACCTCAGCAGAGGTAATTTTATTATACTCTACAGTGTATCTGAGGCAATTTTTTTACTCTACAGTGTACCTGTGTGTATCACTACATCTCCCAGTGTGCGCTCATTCTCCTCACGACGGGGAATTACCTCAGCAGAGGTAATTTTTTTTACTCTACAGTGTATCTGTGTGTATCGCTACGTCTCCGGTGTGCGCTCATTCTCCCCACAATGGGGAATTACCTCAACAGAGGTAATTTTATTTTACTCTACAGCGTATCATTCTCCTCATGACAGGGAATTACCTCAGCAGAGGTAATTTTATTATACTCTACAGTGTATCTGAGGCAATTTTTACTCTACAGTGTACCTGTGTGTATCACTACATCTCCCAGTGTGCGCTCATTCTCCTCCGACGGCAGGAATTACCTCAGCAGAGGTAATTTTTTTTTTTACTCTACAGTGTATCTGTGTGTATCGCTACGTCTCCCGGTGTGCGCTCATTCTCCCCACAATGGGGAATTACCTCAACAGAGGTAATTTTATTTTACTCTACAGCGTATCATTCTCCTCATGACAGGGAATTACCTCAGCAGAGGTAATTTTATTATACTCTACAGTGTATCTGAGGCAATTTTTTACTCTACAGTGTACCTGTGTGTATCACTACATCTCCCAGTGTGCGCTCATTCTCCTCACGACGGGGAATTACCTCAGCAGAGGTAATTTTTTTTTACTCTACAGTGTATCTGTGTGTATGTCAGTGTACTGTGTGTATCGCTACGTCTCCCGGTGTGCGCTCATTCTCCCCACAACGGGGAATTACCTCAACAGAGGTAATTTTATTTTACTCTACAGCGTATCATTCTCCTCATGACAGGGAATTACCTCAGCAGAGGTAATTTTATTATACTCTACAGTGTATCTGAGGCAATTTTTTACTCTACAGTGTACCTGTGTGTATCACTACATCTCCCAGTGTGCGCTCATTCTCCTCATGGCGGAATTACCTCAGCAGAGGTAATTTTTTTTACTCTACAGTGTATCTGTGTGTATCGCTACGTCTCCCGGTGTGCGCTCATTCTCCCCACAACGGGGAATTACCTCAACAG
>NW_028263067.1:0-5000 GCF_049901735.1 Notechis scutatus | reverse complement strand
ATAATAATAATAATAATAATAATAATAATAATAATAATAATAATAATAATAATAATAATAATAATCATAATCATAATCATAATAATAATAATAATAATAATAATAATAATAATAATAATAATAATAATAATAATAATAATAAATCTGTCTATCTTACCATCTATCTACATCTACATCTATATCTATCTATTTATCTTATATCTATATCTATATCTTTCTATCTATCTATCTATCTATCTATCTATCTATCTATCTATCTCTCTCTCTCTCTCTCTCTCTATCTATCTATCTATCTATCTATCTATCTAATTATCTCTCTCTCTCTATCTATCTATCTATCTATCTATCTATCTATCTAATTATCTCTCTCTCTCTCTCTCTCTCTATCTATCTATCTATCTATCTATCTATCTATCTAATTATCTCTCTCTCTCTCTCTATCTATCTATCTATCTATCTATCTATTATCTCTCTCTCTCTCTCTCTATCTATCTATCTATCTATCTATCTATCTATCTAATTATCTCTCTCTCTATCTATCTATCTATCTATCTATCTATCTATAATGTATAATAACCATAATAATAATAATAATTTAAAAAAAAAACAGATGTGAAACTCATATTCCTTCCTGCCTTTCGCCATCCCCACCCAAGACTTCCCACTTACGAGCTCGGCCGGGGTTGTCGAGTTGTCCGTTGTGTGTATGTGTGTGTGTCTCTCTTCCTTGCCCTCTTTGCAGGATTTGTGGTCATCCCCCCGGGGCGAAGAGGCACAGCTGGCTAAGGAGGGGTCTGGCTTGGCCCCTCCCTGGCTGGGGTGGTGCGGCCCAATGGTGGGAAGGGCCACTTGGAAGGGCCCATGCCATTTTTTTGGGGGGGGCATCCGCAGGAAGATGGAAGAAGCAAGCCAGCATCCCTGGAGAAGACACTGGACTTCTCAAGTTGTCTGAAAGGGTGTACAATCTCCTGCTTGGGTGAAAGGGCGGGGGTGGTGGTGGTGGAGGGTTGGTCTAGATGACCTCTAAGGGACCCCTGCCCCTGTCAGTCGGTCAGCTGACAGTTGCGGGTCCCTCCGGGGTCCCCTTCCCACTCTCTCATTCCCTGAACTCTGTAAGGGAACTCCTGTTCGAGCAGCGGGTTGGGCTAGATGACCTCTCATGGTCCCCCTCCCACAGTGATGCTGTTCAAGATCCCCTCCTGGAGCAGGGGGGTTGGGCTAGATGACCTCTCATGGTCCCCCTCCAACTGTTATTTCTGTTCAAGATCTCCTCCTGGAGCCGCGGGTTGGGGTAGATGACCTCTCATGGTCCCCCTCCCACAGTGATGCTGTTCAAGATCACCTCCTGGAGCAGGGGGGTTGGGCTAGATGACCTCTAAGGGTCCCCTGCCACGGTTAGTCGGTCAGCAGGGGGTTGGGCTAGATGACCTCTAAGGTCCCCTTCCAACTCTCTCATTCCATGAAGTCCGTAATGGAACTCCTGTTCGAGCAGCGGGTTGGGCTAGATGACCTCTAATGGTCCCCTCCAACTGTTATTTCTGTTCAAGATCTCCTCCTGGAGCAGCAGGTTGGGCTAGATGACCTCTAATGGTCCCCTCCAACTGTTATTTCTGTTCAAGATCTCCTCCTGGAGCAGGGGGTTGGGCCAGATGACCTCCAAGGTCCCCTTCCAACTCTCTCATTCCATGAACTCTGTAAGGGAACTCCTGTTCGAGCAGCGGGTTGGGCTAGATGACCTCCAAGGTCCCCTGCAAGGGTTAGTAGGTCAGCAGGGGGTTGGGCTAGATGATCTCCCAGGTCCCCTGCAAGGGTTAGTTGGTCAGCAGGGGTTGAGCTAGATGACCTCCCAGGTCCCCTGCAAGTGTTAGTCGGTCAGCAGGGGGTTGGGCTAGATGACCTCCCAGGTCCCCTGCAAGTGTTAGTCGGTCAGCAGGGGGTTGGACTAGATGACCTCCAAGGTCCCCTTCCAACTCTCTTATTCCATGAACTCTGTAAGGGAACTCCTGTTCGAGCAGGGGGTTGGGCTAGATGACCTCTAATGGTCCCCCTCCCACAGTGATGCTGTTCAAGATCACCTCCTGGAGCAGGGGGTTGGGCTAGATGACCTCTCATGGTCCCCTCCTACAGTGATGCTTTTCAAGATCACCTCCTGGAGCAGGGGGTTGGGCTAGATGACCTCTAATGGTCCCCTCCCACAGTGATGCTGTTCAAGATCACCTCCTGGAGCAGGGGGGGTTGGGCTAGATGACCTCTCATGGTCCCCCTCCTACAGTGATGCTGTTCAAGATCACCTCCTGGAGCAGGGGGTTGGGCTGAATGACCTCTCATGGTCCCCTCCAACTGTTATTTCTGTTCAAGATCTCCTCCTGGAGCAGCGGGTTGGGGTAGATGACCTCTAAGGTCCCCTCCAACTGTTATTTCTGTGAAAGATTGTGTGTTTTTGTGTGTTTTTGTGTTTCTGTGTGTAATTTTGTGTTTTTGTGTGTCTCTGTGTGTGTTTTTGTGTGTCTGTGTGTGTTTTTGTGTTTTTTTGTGTGGGGAGGGTCGCAGGAGGGCTGGATGATTATATTCCATTCCATTTTCTGTTCCATTCTATTCCACTCTATTCTAGAAGAAAAGAGAATAGAATAGGAGAGAATAGAATAGAATAGAATAGAATAGAATAGAATAGAATAGAATAGAATAGAAAATGGAATAGAAGAGAAGAGAAGAGAAAATGGAATAGAATAGAATAGAATAGAATAGAATAGAATAGAATAGAATAGAATAGAATAGAATAGAATAGAATAGAATAGAATAGAAATACAGGAATAGAATAAAATAAAGAATGAATAGAGATAGAATAGAATAGAATAGAATAGAATAGAATAGAATAGAATAGAATAGAATAGAATAGAATAGAATAGAATAGAATAGAAAATGGAATAGAGTAGAATAGAATAGAATATAATAGAATAGAATAGAATATAGAATAGAGATAGAATAGAATAGAATAGAATAATAGAATAGAATAAATAGAATAGAATAGAATTATATAGAATAGAATATGGAATGAAGAGAAGAGAAGAGAGAGAGAAAATGGAATAGAATAGAATAGAATAGAGATAGAATAGAATAGATATAGAATAGAATGGAGATAGAATAGAAAAAATGGAATAGAAGAAGAAGAGAGAGAAAATAGAATAGAATAGAATAGAATAGAATAGAATAGAATAGAATTCTACTCTATATTCTATTCTGTTCTATTTTTTTTATTTTATTATATTTTCTTCTCTTCTCTTCTATTATTCTATTCTATTCTATTCTATTCTATTCTGTTCTATTCTATTCTATTCTATTCTGTTCTGTTCTGTTCTGTTCTGTTCTGTTCTATTCTATTCTATTCTATTCTATTCTATTCTATTCCATTTTCTATTCTATTCTATTCTGTTCTGTTCTGTTCTGTTCTATTCTATTCTATTCTATTCTATTCTATTCTATTCTATTCTATTCTAGAATAGAGTAGAATAGAATAGAAGATGGAATAGAAGAGAAAAGAAGAGAAAATGGAATAGAATAGAACAGAACAGAACAGAACAGAACAGAAAATGAATCCAACAGAATAAATTAGAACGGAAGATTCTATTCCGAGGCAAAGAAGTTTCAGGTTCCTTTTCATCTCGACAACCACAACCACAACGACAACCGCGACCATCCTATCGGAGGCCTTACGTGCCTGCCTTTCTCGTGGCCTCCGGACCTTTCCGGAAGTCAAGTCCCTTGTGCGTTGGTCGCAACCCCGGCCTTTGCGTGGCCCACTTGTGCAAGACCTCGCCGGGGGGGGGCGGGGGCAAAGGAGGAAGCGCGCGGCGCAACGTTGACCTTCCCCATCGTACCGGGGCGTCACCATTGTGGTTCGAGGACAGGGCACCGCAAACGCCTCGGTTGTCTCTTCCACAAGGAACCCGACCCCGTCGTAGGCCTTTGTGGGTTTTTCAGACAGGTGTGGAAATGCTGGGCAAGGGGGATCGGTGGGGTGGGGGAGCAACGGGCCTCAAGCCATCCCATTCTACTCTACTCTACTCTACTCTACTCTATTCTATTCTATTCTATTCTATTCTATTTTCTATTCTATTCTATTCTATTCTATTCTATTCTATTCTATTCTATTCTATTCTATTCCATTTTCTATTCTATTCTATTCTATTCTATTCCATTCCATTCCATTCCATTCTATTCTATTCTTTATTCTATTCTATTCTATTCTAATTTTATTCTAATTATAATTAATTCTATTTATTCTATTCTACTGTTATTCTATTCTAATTCTATTCTATTCTATTCTATTCTTTATTCTATTCTATTCTATTCCCTATTCTATTCTATTCTCTATTCTATTCTATTTTCTATTCTATTCTATTCTATTCTATTCTATTCTATTCCATTTTCTATTCTATTCCTCTTCTCTTCTCTTCTCTTCTTCTTTCTCTTCTCTTCCATTTTCTATTCTATTCTATTCTATTCTATTCTATTCTATTCTCTTCTCTTCTCTTCTATTCCATTTTCTATTCTGTTCTATTCTATTCTATTCCATTCCATTCCATATTCTATTCTATTCTATTCTCTCTATTCTATTCCTATTCCTATTCTAATTCTATTCTATTCTATTCTATTCTATTCTTTATTTCTATTCTATTCTTTATTCTATTCTATTCCTGTATTTCTTTTTTTATTCTATTCTATTCCATTCCATTCCATTCCATTCCATATTCTATTCTATTCTATTCTATTCTATTCTATTCTATTCTATTCCATTCCATATTCTATTCTATTCTATTCTATTCTATTCTATTCTATTCTATTCTATTCTATTCTATTCTCTTCCATGTTCTGTTCTATTCTATTCTCTCCTATTCTCTCCTATTCTCTCCTATTCTATTCTATTCTATTCTATTCCATCCCATTCCATCCCATTCCATTCCATTCCATTCCATTCCATTCCATTCTATTCTTCTGTCCAT
>NW_028263066.1:0-19947 GCF_049901735.1 Notechis scutatus | reverse complement strand
ATAGGATCATTGTATCTAGTTAGCCCTGTTTTCACAACACAGGCTATCCAGCCCCTCCCTCTTCTTGCTTCTGCTACGCAGTGGTCAAGGCTGGACCGCTGCAAACTGTGCAGTTGGGACGTTTCTGGAGGAATGAACGGATCCTATTTTACATCCTTTGCAAATTAAGGAGGAGAGTCTACCCACCTGCGTTGAAGGTTGGAGGTGATTTTAGGAATTTAAAAGCAAAAGACATTCATTAGGGACTTGATTTGAGAAATGCAGATTAAAAATGGAAATTTTAGTTTAAAAAAAGACTGCCAGGAAGGGGTTGCCACGAAGAGAGGGGGTCAAGCTATTCTCAAAATTTAGCACTTGAGGGCAGGTCGAGAAGCAATGGAATCCAGGAGAGAAGCAATCTGGAACTAAGGAGAAATTTCCTAACAGTGAGGACAATTAACCAGTGGAACTGTTTGCCACCAGAAGTTGTGGATGCTCCACGCCGGAGGCTTTCAAGAAGAGGCTGGAGAGCGACTTGACTCAAATGGTATCGGTTCTCCTGCAGGGAGTTGGACTAAACTAGAGGACCTCTAAGGTCCCTAAGGTTCCTGGGACCAGGAGGTCTCTTTTTATGTCCCCACCCCGAAGTCCTCTGCCTGCTGGCTGGTGGCCAGGGGTTTTCCTCCACCGAGTTCTCCAAGGTCCTCCCTTCAAAACAGGTGCTCCTTCCTTGAGAGAGCGGGCAGATAAAACTGTGACTTTGAGACTCATTTATTGTCCTCAAAGTTCCTCTGGCATCTCTCCAGACTGGGGTTCAACACCCTTGGAAATTTCCCAGCATCGCTGGCTGAGGAATTCTGGGAGTTGAAGTTCACCCATCTTAAAGTTGCCAATGTTGACAAGTTGCCTCACAGGGTAAGGCCTTCAGATCAACCTCCATCCTGTTGTAGCTCCTACACCTCCAACTCATTAAATGTCTTATCTTCAGCTCCTAAAACAAACATCTGGTTTTCCTGAGTAAAATGGGAAGCTGGCTCTTTGTCCTTCGGTCTTCCCAGGCCCTCCCCACCTTTCACTGGGCCGCCTTCCGAGGAAGCCCCAGAATCTGGTGTCCAAAGAGGCAACGCTCAATTCTCGTGATCCTGATAGCAGGAAGATCACGAAGAGGGCTAGTACTGTTTTAAAAAGCCTTAGGAAGGCCACATCTGGAATACTGCATCCAGTGTTGGTCACCACAATGTAAAAAAAAAAAAAGGCTGTTGAGACTCTGGAAAAAGTGCAGAGAAGAGCAACCAGGATGATGAGGGGACTGGAAGCTAAAACATTCGATGAACGGTTGCAGGAACTGGGTATATCTAGTCTAGTGAGAAGTAGGACCAGGGAGACATGATAACAATCTTCTAATTTTTGAGGTGCTGCCCCAAAGAAGAAGAAGAGGGGGTCAAACTATTCTCCAAAGCCCCTGAAGGCAGGAGAAGCAGCAAAGGATGGAAACTTCTCAAAGAGAGAAGCAACTTAGAACTAAGGAGAAATCTCCTGAAAGTGAAAACACATCGATCAATCAGTGGAACATCTTCCCTCCAGAAGCTGTAAGTGTGCTGCAACATTGGAGGTTGAACCATTTGCTGGAAATGGTAGAGGGTCTCCTGCTTAAGACCTCCAAGGTCCCTTCCTCCTCAGTTATTCTGTTATACGAGGAGGGCCCGGATGAGCCAGGCTGAAGAGCAGAGAATACGCTTCCCACATGGCACATCTAAACCAATTTGGGTGATAATTTCATGAATCGCAGTGAAAGATCCATTAAACATTTAATGGGTTGGAGCTAGAAGAGGATTTAGACTAATCTGAAGACCTTCCCGTGTAAGGCAACCCTTTCCAACCTTGGCCACTTTAAGAGGGATGGAGTTCAACTTCCAGGGCTCCCATCTAGAGATGGAAGGCTGAGGAATCCGGATGATCTGGAGTGGTTACAGGGGAGCATGCTGGGCAGGAAACAAGACTCACTGGATTTTCTGAGGTCCTTCCTGTGGGAGAGACCCTCCTTCCTTGAGAAGGGGGACAGGTCAACCAGGACTTTGAGACTTATTCAGCAGCATCTCTGGCTGAGGAACTCTGGGAGTTGAAGTCCACCCGTCTTAAAGCATGGCCAGTTGCCAGGGCGAGGATGGGAGGGCCCTGATGAGACAGAACGAAGAGCACAGAACCAGCTTCTCATTTTGCACATGAAGACCAATGTAAGTTGTTGTGAATCAATAAAAGTTACTAGCATAAATGCAAATCAGGGTTTGGAAACCTGCATACCTGATTGGCCCTTATACAACAACTAGGGATTGGTCCATAAGTAGTCCCTAATTGGCCACTATTTTGACACTTCTCATTGGTTATAAGTTTGAACATTGCACATGTCATTGGTTAACAAGGTAGCAACTAGCCCAGACTTGAGATAAGCCAGAAAGAGAATAAGGTCATTTCTGGAAACAACAGGAGGGAATATTTGTAGCTCAGGGTTGAAGTGTGGGGGTGCTTGGGGGTCCCCCAGTTGGGTGGTTTTTGTGGGGACGTTTCATAAATCCCCTTCCTGAAGCCCCCTCCCGTTCTTGGCAATTCCATTTTTAATCTGCATTTCTCAAATCGAGTATCCTTTGTTTTCAAACTCCAAAAACCGCATCCGATACCCAGAGAGTCTTAGACTTACAACAATCAGATGTGGTTTTTTGCTTAGTGGCCATCCTCTCGACTTACAGCAGTTCGTTTAGTGACCAGTTACAACAGCCCTGGAAAAAAAAGATTTATGTCCATATTGCAGCTAGTCTTCAACTTACAACAGTTCGTTTAGCGACCATTCGAAGTTGCAACGGCATTAATAAAAAGTGACTTAGGTCCCTTTTTCACACTTAACGACCATTGCAGAGCCTCAGGGTCATGTGAGTTACTTTCAGATGCTTGGCAACCGACTCGTATTTATGACGGTCACAGTGTCCCGGAGTCAGGTGATCCGTTTTTATGACCTTCTGACGAGCCAAGTCAATGGGGAAACCCTTTGTCAGGGTCCCAGAGCAGCAGGGAAGCAGAAAGAGGAAGGGGCTGCTGGATGGCCCCTGGGGGAGCCAGCCCTGACCTCCCCCCCCCGTCCTTCTCTTCCTCCCCAGGACCAGCCCAGGAGGGTCAAGAGATTCAGGAAACTTTTCAGGAAGCTGATGAAGAACTTGAAGAATGTTATCAAGAAAGTCTTCAAGAAGCCGAGGGTCATTGGGGTCTCCATCCCCTTCTAAGAGAGGGGCTCGGAAGGACCTGCAGCCTCCGCTCTCCGATCCCAGGAAAACCGGCAGAGAAAATGAGGCCGGCTGCTCCAGTCTGTCAAATCATTTCCCGATAGGATGCTCTGCCAATCAATCCATGAATAAATAAATATATACTCGTATGTGGTTGCTACTTCGGTGCTATCCTGCTTTTATGTTGAAAAGACTAACAGAATAAGAGAGTGGGAAGGGACCTTGGAGATCATCTAGTCTAACCCCCTGCTCAAGCAGGAAACCCTCTGCCGTTTCAATTTTATGTAGATATACATATAGATTGTACATATACATATACATTGTACGTACACATACATTATACATTATGTTAAGTTTGGAGAATAAGGAGACCAGACATCTGACCAGTGACTTCAACTCTTTAATAATAACAGGAATCAGAATGGAACAGAGCGATGCTATGGGCAGCAGTAACCCTTTTATAGGGTTAGCTGCTGCCTTATTAACCAATGAAAATGCGCAACAGGTTCCAACTACTGACCAATAAGGACAGTACCAAAAGTGGCCAATCAGGGACTGGTTCTGGCCCAATCCCAAGTTGTTGTATAAGGACCAATCAAGTGTGCAGGTTTTCAACCCCTAATTTGCATTTAGGTTATTCACTTTTATTGATTCACAACACCCTCCCCTTGGGTTCCATTTGAGGGGAGCTGTGATAAAATCTTCAAGATAGGCAGGCCGCTTGGTCTGCCTGGATGATTTCGAGGCTCCACCGGTTTTGTCCAATGTCCGGTTCGGTGGAGCGTTGGATGACCATTGTTAAGTTCTATTTCGCTGCACGGCGATTCCGTGCTGCATTCACTGTGGATGTCTCTGCTGCTGCGCCTTTCTTCGGGTTTTGCAGTTCGTTTTCCCCGTATTAAAGTTCCCTGAAAACATCAACTCCTCCCCGCTTCACGCCCGGTGCTTCGCTGGGCTGTAGGGCTCCCGTTGACCCACTATTAGTTGTATCAAAGTCAATTCCTCGATACTCCCTCCCCTTGAGTTTTTGAACCGGGAAGTCATGGCCGCTGGGTGGTAATCTCGATCGGAGTTGGTCTATGTGGCGTTTCCACACCCTCCCATCGTCTGTTAGCAGGCGGTAAGATCTAGGCCCGTGAGGTGGGTAACGGTTGCGGGTATCCATAACGGGTCGCCGGAAAAGTTTTTGGCAAAGATTAAATCGCCTACCTTAAATTCCCGGCATTTGCTGCTGGAGCCGAAAGGTTTTTCTGGTGCGAAAGCGGGTGGAGCCGGTCAAGGTGCGATCGTATTTTCCGCCCCATAAGAAGTTCAGCGGGTGTTTTGTTGGTCACGCTGTGGGGCGTGATGTGCTGCAATAAGAGGATTCGATTGATTTTCTCGTCGATGTTGCCGAATTCCATTTTATGCAGGGTCTTTTTCACAAATTGTACCATGCGTTCTGCACGTCCATTCGCCGCAGGGTGCGCGGGCGAGGTCAGCGCATGGCGGATGCCCCGATCAGCCAGATATTGTTCAAAGGGCAATGCAGTGAACTGCGGGCCGTTGTCCGAGACCAACACGTCCAGAAACCTGTGCGTGGCAAATAGTCTGTTTAATTTATTAATAACTGAGTCGGTTGTAGTTGTGTGCATTCGATGAATCTCGAGCCAGTTGGAATAGGCGTCGACAGTAATCAGGAAAGTGTGACCTTTGGTAGGCCCCGCAAAGTCAATATGAATACGGGACCACGGTCCCCTCAGCGTTCCCATTCGGTTGGGCTTGCTTTCGGTGGGGCGTTGCTGACGCCCTGGCAACGTTGGCACGTAGCGACCCAGACCTCGATTCTTTTGTCGATTCCGGGCCACCAAGCATAGCTGCGTGCGAGTGATTTCATCCGCACAATGCCTGGATGTCCCTCATGCAATACCGCCAACACAGTCTGTTGCAATTTGGCAGGGATTACGACTTGATCGCCCCACAAGATACAGCCTTTTTGGGAAAACAACTCGGTTTGGCGGGCTTTGAAAGGCGCCCATTCAGGTGCAATTTGGTCCGTCGGCCACCCCGTTCAACCCAGCGTAGGCGTTGCAGAACTGGGTCCCGTTTCGTTTCAAAAGCAATGTCTCTAGCGTCAAGGGTGGTGCCTGTAGTGTTTCAATCTGTAGTGTTGAGAGGGTTGGGGCTGGATCCACAACAGCGTCTGGGAGCGGTGTTCTGCTCAATGCATCGGCGTGGAGAATCGATTTCCCGGGCGGTGCTGCAAGGTGTAGTTGTAGGCTGCCAGGAATTCAGACCAACGGGTCATTCTGGGGAGAATAAATACGGGGTTGGTTTATTACCCGCAATGATCCCCAGTAGCGGTTTATGATCAGTGATTATTGTAAACGCACGCCATAAACATATTCGTGAAATCTTTTGACTGCAGCAACAATAGCTAAAGCTTCTTTGTCCAGCTGACTATAATTTCGTTCAGCTTTAGCTAAGGTTCGCAAAAAAAACGCGATGGGGGCTTCCGCTCCGTTTGGTAATACGTGGGCCAGAATTGCCCCAACCCCAAAAGGTGATGCATCACACGTGATAGTGAGCGGCAGAGTCTCGTTGTACTGCATAAGTACTGAATCAGAAGTTAGCAATTTCTTTATTTGTTGGAAAGCATGTTGTTCCCGTTGTCCCCAAACCCACGTTGCTTTTTGTCTAATAGTCTATGCAATGGTTCAGCTACTGTTGCTTTGTGGGGTAAAAACACATTATAGAAATTGATAAGTCCAAGGAACGCCTGTAGGTCTGCCTTGTTCCTAGGAGTGGGTGCCTTTTAATTGCTCGTAATTTGTCTTCGGTGGGATGAATTCCTTGGCTGTCCAGGAGGTATCCCAAAAATTCTACTTTTTCGGTACATAAGTGGCATTTATCTTTTTTTACTCTGAGGCCCGCATTTTGGAATCTTCGTAAAACCTCTCTGAGTCGTTTTTCTAGGATGTCTTTGTTAGGTGCGGCGATGAGTACATCGTCGAAATATGGAACAACGCCTTTTATCCCTTGTAACAACCTTTCCATTAAACTCTGGAAGATTCCAGGGCGACGCTACCCGAATTGGAGCCGTTGCATTTAAATGCGCCCCTATGTGTTACGATCATTTGTGCCTCGGCTGTGGTTGGGTCTACAGGCAATTGTTGATACGCCTGGGCTAAATCTAGTTTGGCGAAAACTTTCCCGCCGCCCAGAGAATGGAGTAAGTGTTGCACCACCGGTACTGGATAAGCACTTTGCTGCAGTGCGTGGTTTAAAGTGGCCCGGTAGTCTCCGCAAATTCTTAGGGACCCATCAGGCTTGATAGGCGTTACTATCGGGGTTTCCCAACGGGCGTGGTCGGTGGGTTCCAGTACGCCCTGCGCTACCAGCTTATCGAGTTGTTCGTCGATTTTAGGCTTTAAGGTGAACGGCACCCGACGCGGCTTAAGGCGGATGGGTGCTATTTCAGGGTTCAAGTTAAACGAGATTGGGGTCCCTTATACTTGCCTAGTCCGTTCGCGAAAACGCCTTGGAATTCTTGCACGAGTGCTTCCTCCCAATCGACGCTTTCGGCCTTGTGGACTCTGCCACAGTGATTCCGAGCGGCCTGAACCATTGCAGGCCTAGAAGACTAGGCCTGTCTTGATCCACGACAGTCAATGGTAGTGCGACGGTGCGGTCCTTGAATGAGACCTGAATCTGCGGGACCCGACAACGGGAATTCGGTTGCCCTGATAGTCTTTGAGTATAACCCTCTGAGGGTTAAGGTCTTGGCGGCGAATCGTTGGAATGAGCTGTTGGAGCGTTTTCCACGACACCATAGAGAGGGAAGATCCCGAGTCTACCTCCATCACGCAAGGTTTGTTTTCGATGGCGACCTTTACTCGGATTTTTCCGGCATTAAGGGATGTAGCGTGGCCTATGGTGATTGTTTGGTGGGTCTCTTCCGCCTGGTTTCTTCACGCCTGGTGGAAGTGGTGGACGGCTTGTTTCTGTAGGAGTGGTTCACTTTTTCTCGGTGTGTGCCGAAGAATCCGGAAGACTGGAATTCGCCTGTCGGGGTTTGGAGTTCTGTTTGCTTCTGCAAACCTTTGCGATGTGACCGCGTCTCCCACAATGGCGGCAAAGTGCGTCAAGGAATTTGCAGCCGGATCGTGGGTGATTCGCTCCACAGCCGGCACACGGTCGAAATGAGTGTTGTGAGGACTGCTCTCTCTCCGTTCGAAGTCGGTTGACCTCTTCCTCATCGCTGTCGGACGGGGACTCTAGGTCTTCGTGGTGAGTTGATACCGGGTGTTTCTCTGAGCGAGGCGAGGTATCTGTGGCGAGTTTACGTAGCGGTGCGTTGGTGCTGGCGCATTTGGGCTGCTGACTTCTTTGTCGCCTCTGCTGCCGAGGCTTCTTTGAGGGCATTAGTGAGGCTGATGTCCCCCTTAGCCATAATTTTGCTCTGGATAGCGCCGTCTTCTAGACCCAGAACCAAACGGTCCCGGAGGGCTTCTTCCAAGTTGGCGAACCCGCAGAGGCCTCCTAGGTTTCGGAGGTCCGCGATATAATTGGCAAGGCTTTCGCCCTTCCGTTGATCCCTCTGGTAATATTCGTGTCTTCTTACTAGGGTTGGTACGGAGGGCGTAGTGAGCCCGTAGTAACGGCTCGAGGATGTCCCAGTCCATTTCTTTTACCTCTGCTGGCTTGGCAAGCGACTTTGCCATTTTAAACACGGTTGGCCCACAATGCGTTAGAAAGATAGCTCTTTTTTTGCCGGTTGTTGCATCTTTCAAATTGTTAGTTTCCAGAAACATCTGGAACCGATCCATGTAGGCCTCCCAGTCTTCAGTCTCTGGATTGAATGGAGCGGGTGGTACGGCACCACTGGCCATGTTGCCGTTGATGGTGCGTGTTTGACCACGTGCTCTGTAGGTTGCTCTGTAGGTTTAGTCAGCTGTTCGGTCTCCGGATCCCATCCTCGTCGCCAGTGTTAAGTTTGGAGAATAAGGAGACCAGACATCTGACCAGTGACTTCAACTCTTTAATAATAACAGGAATCAGAATGGAACAGAGCGATGCTATGGGCAGCAGTAACCTTTTATAGGGTTAGCTGCTGCCTTATTAACTCAATGAAAATGCTAACAGGTTCCAACTACTGACCAATAAGGACAGTACCAAAAGTGGCCAATCAGGGACTGGTTCTGGCCCAATCCCAAGTTGTTGTATAAGGACCAATCAAGTGTGCAGGTTTTCAACCCCTAATTTGCATTTAGATTATTCACTTTTATTGATTCACAACACATTATACTCATACATTATACACATACATCGTATATATCTCCATCTCTGTCTTTCTATCTATCTATCTATCTATCTATCTATCTATCTATCTATCTATCTATCTATCTATCTATCTATCTATCTATCTATCTATCTATCTATCTATCTATCTATCTATCTATCTATCTATCTCTCAAGACATCTGCAGCCGGGTCCTTCTTCATTATCCGAGTAATCCTAGGATGGCCTTCTTGATTAATATCTTTATCGCGACCTTACCGGCTATCTTTGTGACTTTCTTTACCCACTTTTTGGCCTTCTTGAATTTCTTCAAGCGTTCGGGCTGATCCTAGAGAGGAAGAATAGGATCATTGTATCTAGTTAGCCCTGTTTTCACAACACAGGCTATCCAGCCCCTCCCTCTTCTTGCTTCTGTGCTACGCAGTGGTCAAGGCTGGACCGCTGCAAACTGTGCAGTTGGGACGTTTCTGGAGGAATGAACGGATCCTATTTTACATCCTTTGCAAATTAAGGAGGAGAGTCTACCCACCTGCGTTGAAGGTTGGAGGTGATTTTTAGGAATTTAAAAGCAAAAGACATTCATTAGGGACTTGATTTGAGAAATGCAGATTAAAAATGGAAATTTTAGTTTAAAAAAAGACTGCCAGGAAGGGGTTGCCACGAAGAGAGGGGGTCAAGCTATTCTCAAAATTTAGCACTTGAGGGCAGGTCGAGAAGCAATGGAATCCAGGAGAGAAGCAATCTGGAACTAAGGAGAAATTTCCTAACAGTGAGGACAATTAACCAGTGGAACTGTTTGCCACCAGAAGTTGTGGATGCTCCACGCCGGAGGCTTTCAAGAAGAGGCTGGAGAGCGACTTGACTCAAATGGTATCGGTTCTCCTGCAGGGAGTTGGACTAAACTAGAGGACCTCTAAGGTCCCTAAGGTTCCTGGGACCAGGAGGTCTCTTTTATGTCCCCACCCCGAAGTCCTCTGCCTGCTGGCTGGTGGCCAGGGGTTTTCTCCACCGAGTTCTCCAAGGTCCTCCCTTCAAAACAGGTGCTCCTTCCTTGAGAGAGCGGGCAGATAAAACCGTGACTTTGAGACTCATTTATTGTCCTCAAAGTTCCTCTGGCATCTCTCCAGACTGGGGTTCAACACCCTTGGAAATTTCCCAGCATCGCTGGCTGAGGAATTCTGGGAGTTGAAGTTCACCCATCTTAAAGTTGCCAATGTTGACAAGTTGCCTCACAGGGTAAGGCCTTCAGATCAACCTCCATCCTGTTGTAGCTCCTACACCTCCAACTCATTAAATGTCTTATCTTCAGCTCCTAAAACAAACATCTGGTTTTCCTGAGTAAAATGGGAAGCTGGCTCTTTGTCCTTCGGTCTTCCCAGGCCCTCCCCACCTTTCACTGGGCCGCCTTCCGAGGAAGCCCCAGAATCTGGTGTCCAAAGAGGCAACGCTCAATTCTCGTGATCCTGATAGCAGGAAGATCACGAAGAGGGCTAGTACTGTTTTAAAAAGCCTTAGGAAGGCCACATCTGGAATACTGCATCCAGTGTTGGTCACCACAATGTAAAAAAAAAAAAAAGGCTGTTGAGACTCTGGAAAAAGTGCAGAGAAGAGCAACCAGGATGATGAGGGGACTGGAAGCTAAAACATTCGATGAACGGTTGCAGGAACTGGGTATATCTAGTCTAGTGAGAAGTAGGACCAGGGGAGACATGATAACAATCTTCTAATTTTTGAGGTGCTGCCCCAAAGAAGAAGAAGAGGGGGTCAAACTATTCTCCAAAGCCCCTGAAGGCAGGAGAAGCAGCAAAGGATGGAAACTTCTCAAAGAGAGAAGCAACTTAGAACTAAGGAGAAATCTCCTGAAAGTGAAAACACATCGATCAATCAGTGGAACATCTTCCCTCCAGAAGCTGTAAGTGTGCTGCAACATTGGAGGTTGAACCATTTGCTGGAAATGGTAGAGGGTCTCCTGCTTAAGACCTCCAAGGTCCCTTCCTCCTCAGTTATTCTGTTATACGAGGAGGGCCCGGATGAGCCAGGCTGAAGAGCAGAGAATACGCTTCCCACATGGCACATCTAAACCAATTTGGGTGATAATTTCATGAATCGCAGTGAAAGATCCATTAAACATTTAATGGGTTGGAGCTAGAAGAGGATTTAGACTAATCTGAAGACCTTCCCGTGTAAGGCAACCCTTTCCAACCTTGGCCACTTTAAGAGGGATGGAGTTCAACTTCCAGGGCTCCCATCTAGAGATGGAAGGCTGAGGAATCCGGATGATCTGGAGTGGTTACAGGGGAGCATGCTGGGCAGGAAACAAGACTCACTGGATTTTCTGAGGTCCTTCCTGTGGGAGAGACCCTCCTTCCTTGAGAAGGGGGACAGGTCAACCAGGACTTTGAGACTTATTCAGCAGCATCTCTGGCTGAGGAACTCTGGGAGTTGAAGTCCACCCGTCTTAAAGCATGGCCAGTTGCCAGGGCGAGGATGGGAGGGCCCTGATGAGACAGAACGAAGAGCACAGAACCAGCTTCTCATTTTGCACATGAAGACCAATGTAAGTTGTTGTGAATCAATAAAAGTTACTAGCATAAATGCAAATCAGGGTTTGGAAACCTGCATACCTGATTGGCCCTTATACAACAACTAGGGATTGGTCCATAAGTAGTCCCTAATTGGCCACTATTTTGACACTTCTCATTGGTTATAAGTTTGAACATTGCACATGTCATTGGTTAACAAGGTAGCAGATAACCCTATAAAAGGGTTACTGCTGCCCATAGCCTTGCTCTGTTCTATTCTATTTACATTTATTAAAGAGTTGAAGTCACTGGTCAGATGTCTGGTCTCCATTATTTCCCAAACTTAACACTGGCGACGAAGGTGGGATCCGGAGACCGAAGAGCTGACTGAGTTACAGAGCAACCAACAGAGCACGTGGTCGAACACGCACCATCAACGGCAACATGGCCAGCGGTGCCGTACCACCCGCTCCATTCAACCCAGAGACCGAAGACTGGGAGGCATACATGGACCAATTCCAGATGTTTCTGGAGACCAACAATTTAAAAGATGCAACAACCGGCAAAAAAAGAGCTATCTTTCTAACTCACTGCGGGCCTACCGTGTTTAAAATGGCAAAATCACTTGCCAAGCCAGCAGAGGTAAAAGAAATGGACTGGGACGTCCTCGAGCCCTTACTACGGGCTCACTATACGCCCACCGTGCCAACCTTAGTCAGAAGACATGAATATTACCAGAGGGACCAACGGAAGGGCGAAAGCCTTGCCAATTACATCGCGGACCTCCGCAACCTTGGAGGCCTCTGCGGATTCGCCGACTTAGAAGAAGCCCTCCGGGACCGCCTGGTTCTAGGCCTAGAAGACGGCACGCGATCCAGAGCAAAATTATGGCTAAGGGGACATCAGCCTCAACGATGCCCTTAAAGAAGCCTCGGCAGCGGAGGCGACCAAGAAGTCGGCAGCCCGAATCGCCGCACCAACGCACCACTACGTAAACTCGCCAATGATACCTCGCCTCGCTCAGAGAGACACCCGGTATCGACTCACCACGAAGACCTAGAATCCCCATCAAAAGCGATGAGGAAGAGGTCAACCGACTCCGAACGGAATGAGACCAGTTCACACAACCCTCATTCCGACCGTGTGCAGGATGTGGGGCGAATCATCCACGATCCAGCTGCAAATTCCTCGACGCACTCTGCCGAAATTGCGGGAGACGAGGTCACATCGCAAAGGTTTGCAGAAGCAAACAAAACTCCAAACCCCGACAGGCGAATGCCAATCTTCAGGATTCTTCAGCACACACCGAGAAAAACTGAACCACCAATGGGGAAACCACTCCTACAGAAACAAGCCGTCCACCACTTCCACCAGGCGTGAAGAAACCAGGCGGGAAGAGACCCACCAAACAATCACCATTGGCCACGCTTACATCCCTTGATGCCGGAAAATCCGAGTAAAGGTCGCCATCGAAAACAAACCTTGCGTGATGGAGGTAGACTCGGGATCTTCCCTCTCGATGGTGTCGTGGAAAACACTCCAACAGCTCATTCCCACGATTCGCCGCCAAGACCTTAACCCTCAAAGGGTTATACTCAAAGACTATCAGGGCAACCGAATTCCCGCCGTCGGGTCCCGAGATTCCAGATCTCTTTCAAGGACCGTGCACTCGTCACTCTGCCACTGACTGTCGTGGACCGCGACAGGCCTAGTCTTTAGGCCTTCAATGGTTTAGGCCGCTCGGAATTACTGTAGCCGAGTCCACCGGGCCGAGAGCAACGATTGGGAGGAGGCACTCGTGCAAGAATTCCAAGACGCGTTTGCGAACGGACTAGGCAAGTACAAGGGGACCCCGATCTTGTTTAACTTGAACCCTGAGATAGCACCCATCTGCCTTAAGCCACGCCGGGTGCCATTCGCCTTGAAGCCTAAAATCGACGAACAACTCGATAAGCTAATAGCGCAGGGCGTGCTGGAACCCACCGACCACGCCCGCTGGGAAACCCCTATAGTGACGCCTATCAAGCCTGATGGGTCACTGAGAATTTGCGGAGACTACCGGGCCACTTTAAACCACGCACTACAGCAAAGTGCATATCCAGTGCCGGTAGTGCAACACTTGCTCCATTCCCTGGGTGGCGGGAAAGTTTTCGCTAAACTAGATCTAGCCCAGGCGTATCAGCAATTGCCTGTAGACCCTACCACGGCAGAAGCGCAAACTATCGTAACGCATAGGGCGCATTTAAATGCAACTGCTCCAGTTCGGGGTAAGCGTTGCCCCCGGAATCTTTCAGAGTTTAATGGAAAG
The DNA here is from genome assembly GCF_049901735.1 of Notechis scutatus. NCBI lineage: Eukaryota > Metazoa > Chordata > Lepidosauria > Squamata > Elapidae > Notechis > Notechis scutatus. The sequence continues at coordinate 6,586 of NW_028263066.1, read as the reverse complement.
GTTGTTACAAGGGATCAGAGGGGTCGCACCATATTTCGACGATGTACTCATCGCCGCCCCTAACAAAGACATCCTAGAAAAACGACTCAGAGAGGTTTTACAAAGATTCCAAAACGCAGGCCTCAGAGTTAAAAAAGATAAATGCCAGTTATGTACCGAAAAGTAGAATTTTGGGATACCTCCTGGACAGCCAAGGAATCCATCCCACCGAAGACAAATTAAGGGCGATTAAAAGGCCCCCACTCCAAGGAACAAGGCAGACTTACAGGCGTTCCTTGGACTTATCAATTTCTATAATGTCTTTTACCACACAAAGCAACGGTAGCAGAACCATTGCATAGACTATTAGACAAAAAAGCAACATGGGTTTGGGGACAACGGGAACAATGTGCTTTCCAACAAGTAAAGAAATTGCTAACTTCTGATTCTGTACTTATGCAGTACAACAAGACTCTTCCGCTCACTATCACGTGTGACGCATCACCTTTGGGGTTGGGGCAATTCTGGCCCACGTATAACCAAATGGAGCAGAAGCTCCCATCGCGTTTTTTCGTGAACCCTAAGCTAAAGCTGAAAGAAATTATAGTCAGCTGGACAAGGAAGCTTTAGCTATCGTGGCTGCAGTTAAAAGATTTCATGAATATGTTTATGGCCGCGCGTTTACGATAATTACCGATCATAAACCGCTACTGGGGATCATTGTGGGTAATAAACCAACCCCAGTATATATTGTCCCCCAGAATGACCCGTTGGTCTGAATTCTTGGCGGCCTACAACTACACCTTGCAACATCGCCCAGGGAAATCAATTCTCCACGCCGATGCATTGAGCAGAACACCGCTCCCAGACTCTGTTGTAGATCCAGCCCCAACCATCTCAACACTACAGATCGAAGCTCTACATGCACCACCTTTGACGGCTAGAGACATTGCTTTTGAAACGAAACGTGACCCAGTTCTGCAACACATCCTACGCTGGGTTGAACGGGGTGGCCGATGGACCAAATAGCACCAGAATGGGCGCCTTTCAAAGCCCGCCAAACCGAACTGTTTTCCCAAAAAGGCTGTATCTTGTGGGGCGATCGAGTCGTAATCCCTGGCAAATTGCAACAAACTGTTTTGGCGGTATTGCATGAGGGACATCCGGTATCGTCGCGGATGAAAGCACTCATCGCACGCAGCTACGCTTGGTGGCCGGGAATTGACAAAAATCGAGGCCTGGGTCGCTACTTGTCAACGTTGCCAGGACGTCAGCAACGCCCGCCTAAAGCAAGCCCAACCGAATGGGAAACTCCGAGGGACCTTGGTCCCGTATTCATATTGACTTTTGGGGGCCTACCAAAGGACACACTTTCCTTATTACTGTCGACGCCTATTCAAACTGGCTCGAGATTCATCGAATGAATACAACTACAACGGACTCAGTCATCAATAAATTAAACAGACTATTTGCCACACACGGATTTCCGGACGTGTTGGTCTTGGACAACGGCCCACAGTTTACTGCATTACCCTTTGAACAATATCTTGCTGATCGGGGCATCCGCCATGCGCTAACCTCGCCCGCCGCACCCTGCGGCGAATGGACGTGCAGAATGCATGGTACAATTTGTAAAAAGACCCTCCACAAAATGGAATTTGGCAACATCGACGAGAAAATCAATCGAATTCTCTTGTTACAGCACATCACGCCCCACAGCGTGACCAACAAAACACCCGCTGAACTTCTTATGGGGCGGAAACTACGATCGCACCTTGACCGGCTCCACCCGCATTCGCACCGGAAAAGCCCTTCGGCTCCAGCAGCAAATGCCGGGAATTTAAGGTAGGCGATTTAATCTTTGCCAAAAACTTTTCCGGCGACCGTTATGGATACCCGCAACCATTACCCACCTTACTGGGCCTAGATCTTACCGCCTGCTAACGGACGATGGGAGGGTGTGGAACGCCACATAGACCAACTCAATCGAGATTACCACCCAGCACCCATGACTCCCGGGTTCACCAACTCAAGGAGGAGGAAATATCGAGGAAATTGACTTTGATATGACAAATAGCAGGCCAACGGAAACCCTACGGCCCAGCGAAACACCGGAACTTGAAGCGGGAGGGAGTTGAATTTTTCAGGGAACTTTAATACGGGGAAACCGAACTGCAAAACCCGAAGAAACACAGAGTAGCAGAGACAACCACAGTGGAAGCAGCACGGAATCACCGTGCAGCGAAACTGTAGTTAATAAAGATCATCCAAACGTTCCACTGGAACCGGACCTTAGACCAAACCAGGTGGAACCACGGAAATCATCCAGACAGACCAAACGGCCTGTCTATCTTGAGGATTTTATTACAGCCCCCTCAAACGGAACCCAAGGGGAGGGGTGTTGTGAATCAATAAAGTTACTAGCATAAATGCAAATCAGGGTTTGGAAACCTGCATACCTGATTGGCCCTTATACAACAACTAGGGATTGGTCCATAAGTAGTCCCTGATTGGCCACTATTTTGACACTTCTCATTGGTTATAAGTTTGAACATTGCACATGTCATTGGTTAACAAGGTAGCAGATAACCCTATAAAAGGGTTGCTGTTGCCCATAGCCTTGCTCTGTTCTATTCTATTTACATTTATTAAAGAGTTGAAGTCACTGGTCAGATGTCTGGTCTCCATTATTTCCCAAACTTAACATAAGTGTTCTTTCAAAGGTGCTTTTGCAAAAGGCAACTGGACTGTTTTTTTCCAAGAAGAAGAAAAAAAGGAGGAGGAGGAGGAGGAGAAAGAGAAGTGGGGGAAGGAGGAGGAGGAGGAGGAGAAGTTGTTTCACTTCTCATCCAGGAAGCTTCTTCAGTTCTGAATGGGAATGGAATGGGAATAGAAGACTTATATAAAATTCTATGGTGGTGTTAAGATGATTTAGACTGATCTGAAGACCTGGGCAACTTAAAAACAGCTGGACGTCAACTCCCAGAATTCCTCAGCCATACTGGGAAATTGCAAATGTTCAGGAACCCCAGTCTGGAGAGATGCCAGAGGAACTTTGAGGACAATAAATGAGTCTCAAAGTCACGGTTTTATCTGCCCGCTCTCTCAAGGAAGGAGCACCTGTTTCGAAGGGAGGACCTTGGAGAACTCGGTGGAGGAAAACCCCTGGCCACCAGCCAGCAGGCAGAGGACTTCGGGTGGGGACATAAAGGAGACCTCCTGGTCCCAGGAACCAGATCGGCTGTGGACCTTCATGGCAGAAGAACCAACGATGGAAGGGTTTTTCTGGAAGACTTTGCTGGTGGTTGGGGCTCTATCAGCCTCTGGACACTGCGCACCATCCCAGAAACTGCTGACCTATGATGAGGCCGTGGAACAGGGCGTGGCCCTCTACAACAGCAAAGCCAAGGAAGAGTCCCTCTACCGTCTCCTGGAGGCTGCTCCGCAACCAGAATGGGTAGGTACTCTCCACTTCAGGTCCATTGTGGACTTCACTCCGCGTAGAGTAGACCCATCCCTTCTGGGAAGCGGTTCTGAGGCTGTTGTGGAGTTGGCTGAAAAGGGGGGATCCAACAGCCTCCATCTATGGTCAAGGAGGGGGATGAGCCTTGAATGCAGAACATCTGGAGCCTGCACGGACTCTTCTCTACAGTCCCATTCAGGCGGCTCCATCAAGACTCCTTCAGACCCCAGCCTCAAATGGGAGAAGGTGCGGGGGGGACCCTTCAAAGTAACACCTCTGCTTGGCCATGTCTTCTTTCAGGATCCCAATTCCGAAGGCACCCAAGAGTTGGAGTTCACCATCAAGGAGACGGTTTGTCCAGCAAAAGAAGAAGTTTCCTTGGATCAATGCGACTTCGAGGAAGGAGGGGTGAGTGATGGATGCCAATGATGGGATTGGTCATCTATTGTTGATGGAGACTGAGCCAAGGTGACTTCTGTAGGACCTTCCTGGCAGAGCTGGTGGTCCATCTCCACTGGGTTGAAGGGAAACCATATTTAAGACTGCCTCTTTCCCTTCCGCCTTTGTCCTGAAGGACATTCTTCCTCTTGATTCTCCAAGTGAAATCTTAGGTCCACCTCCCTGGACGGAGAAGGGACCCAACACTTGAACCCTTCAGGAGTTGCTTCCTGTTCCCCCAAAAGGTGCATGGAGAGATTGAACCAGTCAACTCTTAGACCAGAGGTCTAGGGAAATTCTCAGTCATCCAGGTCAGGGTTGTCCCAAAGGTGCTTTTTCAAGACTGGACTTCCTTGTTCCCCGCCAAAGATCTTTGTTTCTCATCCAAGAAGCTGCTTCAGTGCCGAAGCATCTTTCTTTCAGGTCTGAACGGAGGAAGCTTCCTGGATGAGAAGTGAAACATCTTCGAGGAAAAAGAAGAAAGTCCAGGGGCCTCTTGAAAAAGCACCTTGGGGTCTTAGCTTGGACAGAGAAGGAACCCAACACTTGAACCTTCCCACAGTTGTCTCCTAAGATGACCGTGGAGGCTGAACCAGCTTAGCTTGTCCAATGTTCACCTGGCTGAAGCCGCCTGAGGAGCTGATCCAAGATCTTCCCATGGGAAAACAAGACGGGAGATGGCTTCACTCTCAGCATGTTCTTGTTCCTCTACAGGTGGTCAGAGAATGCACGGCCACCTATTTCCTTGGGGAGAAGCCACCCATGGCTGTTCTCAACTGTAAAGCCGTGGAAGGGATAGAGGAGGAAGAAGAAGAGGTGGAGGAGAAGGAGGAGGAGGTAAGAACGTGGTGTGGTGTCTGGGACTTCTGGGGATGACCTAGGAGGGAGGTCGAACCATTGGCCAAGTAGGAGAGACCCCACCTCACTTGAGGCCCTCCATTTGTCATAGGCTTTGGAGAAGAGACCCCCGATGAAAATGGTCTCTCCCAAGCTTCCTCCTGAACCAATAACCCACCTGCTGTGGAGATATGCTGAGAACCTCATTGGAAAGCCCTAGAAGATTCTCCTCCAGCTTCTTGGGGTTCTGCAGAGAGTCCCCCCAAGGCTCAAACGCCTCCCTCCGTTCTGGGACTTTGGGGAGGGAGGGGAAGGAGAAGAGGAGAGAGGGAACCCCCTCAGTCCGAGAGGCTACAGGAGAGGAAAGACAGATCACCTTTGCCCAAGATTACGCCCAAGGTGTTTCTCCTTGCTGCACTTCCTGTTCCTGAAGTTTCTGGAAGTTTAGGGGTTCAGCTAAAGTCACGTCTGCCGTTCGCCCCCAGCCCTGAAACGGACAGAATCTCCTTTTCTGCAGTTCCATCAATCAATGGGAAGAGAGCGGAAGGGACCTTAGAGGTCCTCTAGTTTAGCCCAACCCCCTGCAAGAGAACCGATACCATTGGAGACAAGTCGCTCTCCAGCCTCTTCTTGAAAGCCTCCGGCGTGGAGCATCCACAACTTCTGGTGGCAAACAGTTCCACTGGTTAATTGTCCTCACTGTTAGGAAATTTCTCCTTAGTTCCAGATTGCTTCTCTCCTGGATTCCATTGCTTCTTGGCCTGCCCTCAGGTGCTAAATTTTGAGAATAGCTTGACCCCCTCTTCTTCGTGGCAACCCCTTCCTGGCAGTCTTTTTTAAAACTAAAATTTCCATTTTAATCTGCATTTCCCTAATGAATGTCTTTTGCTTTTAAACTCCTAAAAATCACCTCCAACCTTCAACGCAGGTGGGTAGACTCTCCTCCTTAATTTGCAAAGGATGTAAAATAGGATCCGTTCATTCCTCCAGAAACGTCCCAACTGCACAGTTTGCAGCGGTCCAGCCTTGACCACTGCGTAGCACAGAAGCAAGAAGAGGGAGGGGCTGGATAGCCCGTGTTGTGCAAACAGGGCTAACTAGATACAATGATCCTTTTCTTCCTCTCTAGGATCAGCCCGAACGCTTGAAGAAATTCAAGAAGGCCAAAAAGTGGGTAAAGAAAGTCACAAAGATAGCCGGTAAGGTCGCGATGAAGATATTAATCAAGAAGGCCATCCTAGGATTACTCGGATAATGAAGAAGGACCCGGCTGCAGATGTCTTGCGATCTGAGAAAAATCGTTTCCTCAGAAAATGATGGTGATTCTCCAGTTGTCCAACTTGGATCGGATCCGGGCTTTCTAAACTTTTGTGCAAATTCAAATTTGAAATAGACTTTGAGCTCTGTACCCAGGTGGAAAGCGAAATATTGGAGCAAAACACAACTTAGGGAAAGGGGTTGAATGAAACGGGGAAACGGCAGAAATAGTTGTAACACGGTTTTTTAAAAATGGAAATAAATGCTGATATGGGACCGAGTTTGTCTCTTCTGTGCAAGGCACGACTCTTTTTGTGTAACAGTTTTGTTTTCTTCAAAAAGCTAAAACACACAAGCCAACAAATAACTTGCAAAAGTCCAGCAAAGGGTCATGAAATGAGTCAGAGGCCAATTAGTTCCAAACCCAGAGGATGGGAAGCTTTGAAAGGGGCAATCAACACCCAGGCGGGCTTAAGGAAACGAGCAGACGAAGGGAGAAGGTGCGAAACACCAAACCTTCCTAGGTTATCCTGAATAGACTGAGAATTGCGGGCATCCAGCCCTCCACTTCTCCTTCTGATCTTAGATTTGGGCCCTTCCTAGTCGCGCCTT
>NW_028263065.1:0-20091 GCF_049901735.1 Notechis scutatus | reverse complement strand
ATAGAAATAAATGTTTCAATGAGACAGTGAATATGAATGAATACATATGAAATTATATATCCATAATCCAACCCTAGTTGATGCAATTGATTAAATAAATTTTTTAATTTAGCTTTTATTTTTTTAATATAATCTCGGTGATGAGGCTCAATCAAAAATATTAGAGATGAATGACAATAATGTTAAGTTGATTTCTTCCTCCAAGTCTGTGAATCTATTATTTTGTTTTGGTGATGACATAAAGGATATTGTATGACTAAAAGTTAAGTTCTAGGTTTATGGCCCATTAATATTAAAACAATGAGTTTAATAACAAATTTGGCTTGCAAGTTAACCAAAATATTCATCTTAAATTTATAATTTGCTGATTTTTCCATTTCTTCCCCAATTACTTTATCCTTCATTTCATCTAAATAGTTTCTTATTCTATTTTCGTTAACTTCTTCCTTTTTATATAACTCTTCAAAATACTTATGGGCAATTTCTTTTTTCTGTTCTATCTCCTGTTGTATATCCCACTTTCCATCTATTAGCTGGTATATCAATCTCTTTTCTTTCCTTTTTTAAAGTCTATATGATAGCCATCTCCCTGGCTTATTAGCATGCTCAAAATAAGTTTGTCTAGTTGTATTCAAATTTATAATCATTCTCTCTTGTTCAATTAAATTCAGTTTATGTTTAGTTATTGTTATCTGATTTTGCAATTTTGAATCCTTTGGGGTACTCTGTAATTGAGTTTCTAATTCCTTATTTTTTGTTGTTGTAATTTGTTTTGCTGGGTATATTTATTCCTTATTCCTCTTGGCGTTATAAGAGATTGTTATACCTCTTTATTACTGCCTTCATTGTATCCCAAATGTTTTGTTTCGTAGTTGCTCCATTATCATTTTCCTTTAAGAAATAATTTAATTCCTCCTTGAGTTTGTTGGTGTATTCTTTTTCTCTTATTTACTGAGTATTTAACATCTATCTTTTCTTGGGTTTTTCCCTATCCTTCCATATTATTTGAATTGGATTGTGATCTGCCCATTCATTAGGTAAAATTTCAATCCCTTTTATCTCATTTGCTATTTCCCCATTCATCCATGCCATATCAATTCGTGTCCATATTTGATGAGGATTTGAATAGAATGTAAATTGTTTTTTCTTGGGATGTGATCTTCTCCATATATCAATCAAATTTAACTCCTTCATCATTTCCATACATATCTTGGGAAGCTCTGTTTTCCCCCCTTTGTTCTTCCCCCCATTACTGTGGTCTTTTTGATAATCAGCAATAGAATTAAAGTCTCCTATGATACAAACATTTCTTTTCTCCAATCCTACTATTTTTCCATAAAGATGCTTAAAAAACTCTTTTTGATCTCCGTTCGGGGTGTAGATTACCACTAAGAGAATTGGGATGGCATTAATCCAGATCTGCAAAACCAGAGTTCTTCCCTCAGAATCCGACCATATTAAATCTGCTTTCAAATCCTCTTTAACATATACTGCAATCCCTTTCTTTTTCCCCATGTCTGCTGGTGTGGTAAATAGCTTGCCTAATTTTGGACATTCTAGGTATTTTTCATCTGTTTTCTTTATATGAGTTTCTTGTTGGCATATTATATCAGCATTTTGTTTGATTAGTTTAGCTATTATCCTTTTCCTTTTTATCGTCGAGTTTAAACCATTTATATTAATTGATAGTAGTTTCTTTTCTTTTTCCATTTAATTAATTCTGTTTCGCTCTTTGTCTTGTAATGGCTTCGGTCTCTCCTTGTGCCTGAAGATGTGTCCTACTTTCTTCTCTCTCCTGATGTAGATGAGTATTTCCTTGATTTCCTAAAGTTCCATCTCTGTTCTTATGATAGCCTTGATCTTCCTGGGAGTTTGTTTCCAGCTCCTCCTTACTGGTCTGGTCTTCCGGACCTAACAATCGCTCATAAAATTCCTGGGCCTTTTCCATGGAGTCTATTTTAATTTCCCTTTTGTTCCAAAAAACTAACATCCCCTCTGGGATTAGCCATTTAAATACGATTCTTTTCTGATTTAGGTAAGCTGCTAAGAACTTGTACTCTCGTCTTTGTTCTCTTACTCTTCTATTTGTTTGAGAATCAAGACTTCTTTACCTTTATACATGATTGTTTCATCTCTTGACATCCTATACATGATATCCCGGACACTCCTTCTCACAAATCGTATATGGACTTCTCTTGGGCATTTGTGGTGTCTCGCATAATTAGTGCTAATCCTGTAAACTTCATCAAACTCCCTTAAGATGTCATCTTTATCCTTTTCCAATAGTCCAGCCAGTATTCCCGCCATTAGTTGTTCCAGTTCTTCTTCTTTGGATTCCACTACATTTTGGAATCTCAAGTATGTATCAGCCTTGTCCATCTCTAGGTAGACCAGTGAGTCCTCCATTTCTTTACTCACATTCTTTAATTCTTCATCTACCCTTTCTAATTTCCTTTCCGTTCGTTCAGTCCTTTTCTCTACCTCTTTTATTGTTGCTTCATTTTTCTCCAAGGCCTGCTGTAATAATCCAACTTTGTCCTCTACTTTGGAGATATCCGCTTTCATTTCTGCTTTTAAGTTCCCTTTCTTCTCTTTTAGTTCATTGATATCTGCTCTCATCTAGTTATGGTTTTTCATCATTGTTTCTTGCAGCTACATCATCGATTCCTGTAAAGTCAGCAAAATTGATTGGATGTTGGCATTCGAGATGTTAGCTTGTTTCTCCACTGGTAATGTTTCTTCTATGGTTTTTCATGCCATGGGTGAAGCTGTTGCTGACATAATTGTTAACATTGGGGTGACCTTTCTTCCAGTTTTCAGAGCTGTAGTAGTTGTGGAAGTCATTTCTTTTAAGATTTGTTTCTGTTGTTGTACTATATTAATTATATTATCCCAAATTAACATTCAGTGATAGAATCTCTGTATTAGGATTGACTGGTATCTAATTACTTAATCTATCTATCTGCTGGATAGCTGTGCTCTTAACTGGTTACTGGAGCATAAGTACTTTTATATAAAAATATTATCACTGTATTATTTTAAATCCAAATTCTAAATCACATATATAATTTTGTAAGGTCTATGCTCAGCCTCTATACATAACTTCATGTAATAATATATATATATATATATATATATATATATATATATATATATATATATATATATATCCAAATCCAACTATATTTAAATATTATAAATAAATATGTGTATTTATCTAACCTTATTTTAAATATTCTTAAACACAAACAGTATTACATTCATCCCCAAGTGGATTAATTGTGATCACACAATAAATTATAATATTAATACATAAAATCCCATACTTATTAATTAAATAATACTTAATGTTCTTACTTTTTTCCCTATATATCTAATCAAAGTATAACTATCACTATTATTAATAAATCAATTAAATCAATTAATTCAATTATTTAACAATCAGTTACAACAATCAATTTTCCTTTCCCCAGTATGCATATTTATAATCATTATAAAGAGAGAGTAAAGAAGGAGAGATAGTTCATCATAGCGCCAGATGATGAGGGAAAAAGAAGAAAAAAAATTGAGCAAATGTATACAGAAAAAAGGAAGTAAAAAAGGGGGAAAAAGGAATTCTGAAGTAAGTTTTTAGCTTTCCGTCTCTAAGTTTGAGAGCTTTCATTCCAAATGCACTGGAAGTGGGGAGGTAAAAAATGCTGAGTAGTGACTGCAATTACACAGTATCTCCACACATTCAGAAGCTTCCACTTTTACTTTTTGTCTTAGCGTTCCTAAGTTCAATTTTCCTGATTTTCTGAACCACCTCCTCAATTAGATCAGTATGCTCCCTAAAGGGCTTTTAAGTGGTTTATATCAGTTATATTGTTACAATGGCTTCAGGGTTTCTAAATATCGCCTGTGGCGCCACACTGTCTCTGTTCCGTCAGCTCTGATTTTCTTCCCATCTCCGCTTTAATAAAGTCTTTCAGAATAAAAATCAAATGAGATAGTCCAAATCCTCCACAACTTCCAGGCACCTTCCAGCCGCTAATCTCCCAACCTTGTAAACTTCCCTTTTTACTCGTCATTGTCCTCTCTCTCTCTTCTGTCTGCCAAGCCCTTTCACTTTCACTTGCTTCGCATTCGCTTTTTGGCTGCTTTCTTTTAGGGCTCCGGACAGACACTTGTAACAGTCTTATAAAAGTCTATGGCATTCCAATCCTCCTCTCCGCCACTAATTTTCTCTGCCACACTTTTCCCCAATGATCTCACAAACTGTCACTCACTCACTTCTTTACATCGGTGGCAGTCTGGATTTCGGAGCCGCCATTGATAGGAGGCTGTTTCTTGCTTGTTGGGCTCTGGGGGGCTCCTCTTCACTGCAGGGGGGTTGCCTTCCCCACACTGCAACCCGAGTCTCCCCCACGCCGGCACGAATCTCTCCGGGACTCGTGCACCCTCAAAGGATCACGCCAACCGCAGAAAGAGATTAACTGAAACCACAGACGGGCTTCTGCGCCTCTGTTCATCCTTGCCTTGCCACCGAAAGTCCCCCTTTTCAATGACCCCCTCCTTTTTTTAAAAGGAGAAAAATAAATCTTAAATCAAGCAGAAGAGTCTTAATCAAAAAAGAATTTTTAAAAGGATTGTTAAAAAAAGGAGAAAGAAATATAAACAGAAATAAAAAGATTAAAAAGTACCAGTCCAGCTTAAAGTTAAACAGCTTTGCCAAGTTCAAAATTCCAATAAAAAAGCGGGGGGGAAGCTTTCACTTTTACAATTAATCACACTGCTTAAACTCTTTTCTCTTCACTTTTAGTCCACTTTAATTTTTTCAGGGCGTTCTCTCCAAGAAATAATAAGTTAAAGTTCATCTCACCAAACTGACACACTTTCTTCCAATCTCTTCTGTTCCAGAGCTGTCCCAGCTTCAGCAGCTTGAAAGGCTGCCTCTCCGCCACTGTCAAAAAGGACTTTCCCTGGATCAACCAGGGACTTTGCGATGTCCCTGGGATCAACAGGACGTGCCCTTGTCAATCACCATCTCTATGGGACGGTTTAGGTCTGTGGGGACCGACCAGCAGCTGAGATATCGACGGCGATCTTGGAGGATCAAGATCGCCCGTCCAACCACTGCGATGCCAGCTCCGCCCTGTTCATGAATGAATATTGATGTATGATAGTTTCGGCTAATATATTTTGTCTCTTGTCATAATCTATTTAAACTGAACATATTTGTGCAAGGATTAATAAAATACAGGCTACAACAATCTATGCCTAAGGAGACTTTGTGAGGTTCTTTAGCAAAAATTCAAAATTTCTCAGATATTCAACAGATATGAATGGATTTCTCCAAGGCTATGCTTGGCTTAAGGTTCTCAGAGTCACAATACAACACAGATAAAGAAGAATCTATTACAAAAAGCTGATTTGCTCTTTGTCAAGAATGCAATTCTTTTTTAATACTACAGTCCTATAGTTTGAGCTCAATGCCGGTTTCTCCCATATTTTCCATAGTTCAATTTTTTTCATCATGTGCTTTGTGGTTTTGAAACTAGGCAACTGTTGGTTGTCAAATAACTGACATTTGTGCCTTAAGAAATGTCAGTTCTTAGTTTACTTCTTATGCTAACCTACTCTCCATTCTGTCTTCTCCCCCATTCCCAGCCTTTGCAATGAATGAAATATTAAAATCACATTTTTCTGCATTGAGACTAGATTGTGCTCTGTTTCAAACACATACAAACAAACACACACAAAACACACAAACATATACTCATACAAATATTAGAAAGACCAGTCCAAATGGAATGAGAAAAAAACACAAAGGATGGTAAGGATATCAGCCATAAATTAAATAAAAAATTAGAGGCATTAAGTTCTTATAAGTGAATTCTCTCAAGAGTAGACTTAGTTCAACTTTTGCTGGTACTTAACATAAAAGGAACAGATATCAGTGATACAGAATTCAAAATATAACTCCTATCTTTTGCATGGCTAATATTTTTTTTAATTGTGCAAAGTTAACCAGTTCTATAAAAATAAAAAGTGGAAAATACTAGAATTCTAAGCAAAGAAAAGATTTTCCCAGATCAGAAGCTACCAACAGTTTAGAATGTTTAAGCTTCCTGAACGTAATTAAATCTTATTCTGTCCCTCTGAGAAATAATTAAACAGTGGCTTCTATTGAAGTATTGAAACAAGATTTGCATGCTGAAAATTGAATCTGGTGCCCAAAGCTTCAGTTGCAGTGCTCAACAGTTGGTAATTTTTAATGTGACAAAATAAAAGTATTGAATACATGAGAAATAAAGCATCTCATATATTTAATTAATCTTAATGCTAATTAAATATTCTTTATTTGCAATATTTTAATGTGCAAATTTTCTCTAAGGAATACATTTTGGTATTTATTTTCTCTAACCATAGTAGGAAAATTGTGAATGGCACTGCAAAATTCTGAAAAATATACATGGGGGTGGGATTTCCTCTTCACCTATAATTATAGCATTAAATAGAAATATATATCTTAGTTATAAATGAGAAATAATACTATATGTCCTGGTCAAGAAGAATGAGTTTTCTCCTCCTAAAAAATCTTCTTTGAGTTAAGCTCACTTAATAGTGACTATGTAGACATGTCCATGTTGTTTTCTTCACAACAAAGTGAAAGTGGCTTGCCCTTTTCTACATGCACACTAATTGTACTGTGCTGGTCTAGTTAATATTATGAAGTCATCAGCGCATGATGTGATGAGGCTTTAGCTCTTCAGCTGGCTTATTACAGAGCCCAATGCTGAGAGGAATGGAGAAGAGTGAGAAGCTCAGGGTCCTTGCAGCTAACTTTTTTTCCTCAACTGTACACTAGATAGTATCTTTCTTGTTATTTGTCCCAATCTTTTTTTTCATACAAATCTTCTTTCCTTTCATAATTCTACCAAGAATTCTTTTTTACATAGTACGTCCCAGTTCAGCAATTCATCAATGCATATGTTTCTCTGTTCTTCAAATGTTACTCAAGAACAAAATTATTGCTAATTATTGCATCATTTTTTTCAATCTCTGAAATGAGAACAGCAAAATGTCCTTCAGCTTGTTAAGTCACTGCACCAATAAATAAGTAATTTCATCTTGTGTTGGCATCAAAAAGAATCTAGGGCTGCTCATCTAAACAAGCAAGAAATCCCATAAAAATGTTCCATGAAAAAAAAAATCTCCCAACAGATAGAATGGAAGAAAAAAAGATATAGAAAAGGGGTATAGAAGCTGCTTAGAATATAATTAATACATAGATCTTCATTTCAAAAAGGTGTATAATAATATAAAAAATCATAATTCTTCTCTATTTGTATATACATCTGTGTATAACTAATATCATTTGGAAATACTGAATGGGAAGACTTTCAGGATTTTTAATGAATCTGACGGATTGAAATTACCGATTCAGATGGACTGTTTTTAATGCTTAGCTTTTAAAATATTCTGATTTTGTTTGTTTTCTTTTAATTTCCTTTTTACCAAATTTGGGGTGTTAAATTAGCATTCTAGTTTTCCTTCTTCTTCTTTTTAATAAGATCCTCATCAGCATAAACCATGTAGAACTCCACAATCTCCATGTTTACTAAAACTAATTGTGCTGAATTTGGCTTGAACAAATGATAACAATTTATTTCAGTACATTTTTGGATCATTTAAATGTTCTTTCAGAAACAGGACAAAAACTAATTTTTTTAAAAAATGTGGAAAATTAGAAATTCTCTGACCTGTGGAAATATTGCACTTATAAAACTATTGGCATTCCTGTATTAATAATGAGAGTTGCAACCAAAAAACATTTTGACAACATTCTCTTGGACATCAGAGTGGAAATGACTTCTCTTCTGAAAGCTAGCTCCTCAATTTCTTGACAGGAGTAAAAAAAAATAGTGTCAAGATAGTGTGTATAATCATGGTCAAAGCCAATGATCCTTTTTAATGTGACACATATGGAGTAAATGGAATAAATATAAACTCGGGTTGCACCCAGAAATACCTTATTAGTTTCAGCACAAGAAGTATTTTATAGTAAAGAAAAAGCAGGCAAAGACAAATGGTTAACATATCAATATTTTTAAATACAGGAAGATGGAGAGCTTAAGATGAAGTTAAGAAAGAATTAATTGCAGAGAGATTTAGTTTTCAATGGTCTTCATATGAACAATTAAGAAAAAGATAAAAAGATAATGGGGATTAAACAACATAAGATGGAATCTCAAAATGAACTGTATACAAATGATGAACAGGTGATTGCAAAAATGTATAAACATATGTTGCAATTTGAAACAGAAGTTGAACAAGTTAAAGATGTAAATGTATGTATAAATGTAGTCTAGTCAATGTTAGAAATGTGAAAAAAACATGAAGGAATATTTTGCCATGCAGAGGAAAAAATACATATGATAATACAAATAATTTTGAAGATTCTTATTGAGATGGAACCATTTTTTTATTCGGATTTATGGATAACCAGATAACTAGAAAGTTTATTATAGGCACAAAGATGGAGAGATACTGAAATAACCACAATGAAGGAATGGATTGTGAAGATGGCAGAACTAGCAGAGATGGCAAAACTGACCTTTTTGGTCAGGCACAAATCAATAAGTATTTTTTTTTTTTATAAAAGACTGGAAACCATGCATGGGCTTTTTGCTAAAAAGTGGTAAAAAGTTAAATGGTGATTTCTGGACTTGATGATTGAAAAATAGATTACACAAAGAACTTGAAGGGATTATTGTAATGTTCAAAGAGGAAAAAGACTAATGAGTTTCTTTTAATTGTTGTAAAACATGGCAAAGTATCTTTTTAAACATTTTTTCTTTTAATTGTGTTGTTGTCTAATTGCTGTCTCTGTAGTTTTTGTCTGTGAGGGATGCAATATTCAGTTACCCAGGGTATATCATCATGGAGGTAGTCTATACTTTATACCCCAATGGCTCCATATTATGATGATTTTATTTTGGTTTTATCTTAATTTAATATATTATCTCCCATACTGTATTGTCCACATCTTACACACACACACACACACACACACACACACTGCACACACACACATTCTGGCAGTATTTAAATTAAGTGTGTATATCAGTGATTACATGACCTCTGTAATACACTAAATGAATAAATAAAATTCTGTATTGTTTATTAGTTTTTCTTTTTTCTGTTTTTATATATTTCTAATATATATACACATACACGTACATGTACATATACATAAAATGATTGACCCTGACATCAAACATTTTAATGACCCCGCAGATTTCCCTATTCAACTATACTATATTGTAGTATTCTCTTTTTCATTAACCTGGGTGAGAATAATTTTTTAAAAATGCAACTAAAGATTTTGGGGAGGGCTCAGGACTAATAAGAATAGAAATAAATGTTTCAATGAGACAGTGAATATGAATGAATACATATGAAATTATATATCCATAATCTAACCCTAGTTGATGCAATTGATTAAATAAATTTTTTAATTTAGCTTTTATTTTTTTAATATAATCTCGGTGATGAGGCTCAATCAAAAATATTAGAGATGAATGACAATAATGTTAAGTTGATTTCTTCCTCCAAGTCTGTGAATCTATTATTTTGTTTTGGTGATGACATAAAGGATATTGTATGACTAAAAGTTGAGTTCTAGGTTTATGGCCCATTAATATTAAAGCAATGAGTTTAATAACAAATTTGGCTTGCAAGTTAACCAAAATATTCATCTTAAATTTATAATTTGCTGACCCTAAGTATTCTGAGTTAACTCATATGCAGCTGAAAGTCATAAAACACAGTCCTTGGGAAATCTATTTAAAAATAAATCAACAAAGATTACTTTTCTAATAATTGTTAAAATAATAGACTAAATTTTTTAAACCTGTTTTGCTGACTAAGGTCTATGCTTTCTGCTCCAAAAGTTTGTTGCTTAATATTCACATTGATCATTGAAAATTGCACCTGACATGCCTATTTGGTGGAGACTTCTTAGTGTCAATTTAGTACCACCAGGATTCTCAGCATAGGAATTGACCCAAGAAGTATAGCAATTTAATGAGTTGTATAATTAGCATTATTCTTCCAAGGAGATTTCACAGGAATCATTTAAATGTCATGCCATACTTGAGAATGAATTAAAGTTTATATTTTATATCGATTTTAGCATTCATGGGTATAAAGACCTAAATTATATTTAAATATTAGTTCTATATTATATTATCTTAAAAATTGTCTCAGTTCTCAAAATTCTAGCTTTTATTAAACTAAAGGAGCACTAGTAACTACCAAAGGAACAAATAAAACTGTTGTGCTAATGTTGAGAAACTATCTGATATTTTTTATGAAATTGTATAAAGAACCAATATTAAAACAGGCCTGGGGAAAAAAGGATCAATGTTGCACTCAAGTATGAATTTGGTCATCACCTACTTCCTACTCAGAGTGACCTTTATGGCAAAACTTCCTTTGTTACATCAGTTACAACTTGACTAGTTAAAGAGATAATGAAAAGAGGGCTTCTCGGGAAGCACAGCTTAGAAAAATGGGCAGGTTTACTGTGAAGCAGTTTTAGCAAATAGTTGCTATATAAAAAAATGTAAGGGATTTTTGATGGATGTTGGTTAACGCAAGGTAAAAGCTATAATTGGTTTAGAAAACACATTCAAGACACTGTTGTCAAAATTAATAACCTGGAGAGCATCAAAATGAGACTTTCAAGAAAGGATGTAACTGTTTGTTGTTCTATTTATATAAATAGCCAATCTACATCTTGCTAGAAACTTGGAATACTTGGGCTTATTTAGCCTCTGGCTTGAATCTGTGTAGATTTTCTCTAAGGAATTTTGGATAGTTGGATGCTCAGGATGGATGATATAAAACTTAATTGAATCAGCAGCTGGGCTCTAACCACTTTTTAAAGTAAAGAACATAAAAAACAATACTCCCCAAAGAATGGGGGTTCTGATTATATAAGAACAGAATCTCTTATAAATAGAAACAAGTTTCAAAAGATTGTTCCCAGTTCAAATATTTCTGGAATCTTATTTGGCCTTAAAAATGCATTAGGTAGTTTCTGCAGTCTTAGTATTAATCCTAACAAAATAAACATCCATATCTATTCCATCTCTGAACTTTTTATATACTTCTTTTTTTCCCTCCACCATATTTAAATAATCAGTAACAACGAAACAAGTGCAAACATAAATTTATTAAGAATAAAAAGTGTTCTCTGAACAATACTTCACAATAAATTGTTCTTCAAGGAAGGTGTTTATTGAAGTCGGGTGTAAATTCATAAAGATTTCTTTATTCTAGTGAATTTGATGGAACTGTTTTAAATAGAAATGTCAGACAGCTGGTAGAACATATTGTCAGGTGCAAAGCAAAAATTAGATGGCAATTGATCAAAAGCTTTCAATTATTACAGGGACTTTTGTATATATTCTCCATATTCTGTTTGTATGGAAATGATAATCAGGTAATAAAGCCAACATTAACACATTCTGCAAACAATAAAAAATATTACATCAAAGTTCTTTCCCACAGGATAAAATGTTTGTCAAATATTGTAGTTCTAAGTTATTAAAATGCTTATTCTAAAATATTGGTTGAATATATAATGCATTTATTTGCTCATAAGCAAATACTTTTTCCTATTATGCTTGCCCCAAATGATGATCAAAAATACACAATTCTGTATCTCCAAGTTCAGCAAAAAGAACCCGCTTCAATTAAATTATTCTGTTTAGTGGCCTTTTGAGTTGATTTTATTCATAACCTTATATTCTATTTTTACTTATTAAAACTTTTAGAGTGTATAACTGAAAATATTTGGGTGTCTGTATTTCAAAATTATGGCTTCTAGAGCTTTATTCCAGTAAGAAAAGTATCTGAGATGAGACACACTTTCTGGAATGACATACCACTGGCTTGTTTCTGTATACTCAGTTTGATCTTGTTTTGATATCTCCGTTACTAAGCAGTTTTATTTTTTCAAAGATAGAAAAAAGTTTTTTCTAAAAAGTGTTTGCCAGTGTTTTCTTTGATGTAGAGCAGAGGAAGGTGATCTGTATGATATTTATTATAAAAAATAAAAGTTTATATATTTGAGGTTTCAAATTTGGCTAAAATAGAGAATAGAAAATAGAGAAATTGCGATAGATTTTCATTTCCCCTGGATAGAACAAATCTAGATAGATGCATCTCTATTCCAGAGTTGGACATATAGTTCTGACCTATTACTTTGTTGCTCCACAGTACTACAATATCTCCAAAAGAAGAATTTATTTCAATTTTGCAAAATGCCATTATGAGCCAGGAAAGATAACTGTTGGATTTCTGATGGACAGATCTGCCCCTCTCCCAATCAATTTGGTGCTTATGATCAGGTCCTTATCAGATTACCCTGTAACTGTTGATGTGGGAAATCCTGACACAATATTCTTAATGTTATCATTTGTTTGACATTGTAGCTTTAACTAATTTCAACAATTTCCTGAGTGGTGGTTTGTTTTAAACTTTATTTTTAACTACCTGCACTAGGGGCTGTTTGTGTGATAAAAATGACCAGTAGTTAACCATGGAGGTGGGAAACTGAAAGTGATTCTTATTGCCCAATACTCCAAATTCTACTATAATATCTGATTACAACAAGAGTTTGGGGCATTGTTGTCCAGCCATTCCCTTCACATTGCCAAAATAATCAATGAGATATTAAGGGACCAAGTCAATGTAGCATAGTTGCTGGAGATCATATTATTACTGAAATGAACTAAGCTCAAATATTTAGGGCAGTGGTTCCCAACCTTTTTTTCGCTCCGCACCCCTAAAGAAATTTAACTTGAACCTCTCACCCCCTGGAATAAAAATGCCAACATATAGCCAATATCCTATTATTTACCTGGACTTTTCTCGCACCCCCTGGAATATCGTCTCGCACCCCCAGGGGGTGCGAGCATCCCAGGTTGAGAACCCCTGATTTAGGGTTAGGGTTAGGATCATCTTGGGCCAAATCTCCTAGGTTAATATGCTTAGCATTGTTAGGAAGATAAATGAGGGAAGAGTAGATTTGCATTTTATTCATGCATGGAAGGATAGGATAAACTTATAATCATTGATTAGATGATGAGAATTATAATAATCCATACTCAATTGAGTATCTAAACAAAAATAAGATGCTATAAAATGTCTATTGATGATTAGCACCATGCAACTATTACTTAATAAAAGAGAAAAAGTCAGTGATAACTTTGGTACTATTCATTACTTTCTATTACTTTCAATTGGCAAGAACTTCTTTCCCACATTACAATTGTGCAATACACTATAAAGACAATTTTGACTAATTGTATTCTTGATGCTTTTTAGGCAGGTAATAAAAATGGTTGACTTTTGTGAATGTGTTATTATGAGATTAAAGTTATAGCTATCATCATGGTGAAAAATTATCCGGTGTTTTTGTAACTAGTTTTGCTTTAATTTGAAGAAAAAAGCTGCTTTTAACATTTATTTCAAATAAGTAAAATAATGGTGAAATTATTTTCTTTATTTAGTTATAAGGTGACCAAAGATGGAAGGAGTGACTGTCATGTCTTTCATTCTATTATTTTTCCAAAATTTAATAACCACCCAACTTCTCACACTTTAAGGACATCACAAGAGAACTTCTTCCCTGACCTTTTTTGGATTTTGAAAGTAAGTACTCAGGAAGGTTACAAATGGACAAACAGATGTGTAATGGCAAAGAACAATACAGTATCAGCACTTTTTGCAACATACATCAATAATATTTATAGGTTGGAAACATGCAGAAGAGGCCTTCTTCCTACAGTGGATAGACAATGGCTAAAATGATGGTGATGTTGTTGTTGATGATGATATCAATAAAGCTCAAAACTGCCACCCAAAGAAATTCTTCAAAAACTTCAAAGACATAAGATACAAAAACAGAGTTGTTGTTGTTGTTTTGAAACAGAAGACAACTTTTGAAAAACTGGCCCAACATTAATTTCTATACTATTTGCTTTCACAGCCTCTACTTTTAAATTTGTTTAGCAAGGATATCCTAATTTTATTGGTTTGATTGAATCTTAAATACTTGGAGAGAAAAGATTAAAGGAAAATTTGAGAATTTGTCACCATGAGAGGTAAATAAAATGCTATCATTATTAAAATATGAGTCAAATTGAAGAAAGCATTCATCCAGCCATAAAATGGTAAAGAAATAGCCTTTTTATATTATTTTTTACACAATTGCAACCTGGGTTTAGAAATGTGAAGAATCCTTGTTCCTTTGGAGCAGCATTTCCAAAGTAAGTCTTAGCTTAATATAATTTAGTACATTGAAGTCATCTGTAGCACATCATATGTACTCTGGAGAAAGCATACAGAATAAAGTAGAAATGCCCATAATTTCATACACTCCTGTATCTGCAGTCATTAAAATTGCAGTACTGATCATTTTTTATTTAAGTTTATTACCCATTACATTCATTTTTAATTTTTTAATGTAACCACAGCTACTGTTACTTACTTTTTTTTTGTTTAAATGCAAAATGTAAATTAGATCTACATTGTTGTTGCATGCCTGGTAGTAAAGATTAAATAACTTGCACCGAATCTCTTAAATGCCTAGTTTACTTACCTCATGACCAGAAGATGAATATACTGTACTGTATTCTTGAACTCCAAAACTGGGCACACCATATCCCTTGTTTGAAGCAGGAACTCCATGTGTTATTTATTGTATTATTTAACATCTCATGCAATGATTCTGGGAGGGCATTCAGTGGTTCATAGTAAGTTGTCATCAGTATGCTCAGTTGCATAGCCCTCTTGAGTGATACCAGAGATAAGTTCTAGACTTCTGTCTGAAGGCTGTAAGGATCTGGAAATGACATAAGAAACTTTTGAGAAACTGCTTGGCATCAACAAGCAATATAAAAAAAATTAATAGTAATGCCTTGCTAGTAATTCTGGATAAAGTTACACTACCCCTTGAATGAGTAAATTTGTGATTTGAGGACTCTAGACTCTCTTGTGGAATCTTCACTCTTGTTTAAACTGAAGTGAGGGAGAGTTTGACCAATGTTAATGTACCAATTATGACCTGATCATCACTCATATGGACTGTTGCAATGTACTCAATGTGGGGCTACCTTTGGAGATAACCAGTAAATTACAGCTGGTGCAAAAAAAGTGATAACACACTTCTGATAGGATAACTCTATCAAGTTAATACTAATTCTGAAGTCATGCATAAGTTAGTAGTAGGCTCCAGACTCAATCTAAAATGCTTGATATTACTTTTTAAGCATTTAGAATATAACATTGGGATATGTTAGGCAACAAGAATTGAATCTGTCCATCCACCTTTGTCAACAAGATATTATTTATGGTGGCTTTTCCACCATAGGTATCTGGGATATGGTGGATCCTATTCTATGGGATATTCACTTCCCAGGGATACAGACTGTTCCATCCTATAGACAATTTATAGATTAGACAATTCCATACTTTTCCAGTGAAATACAGCTCTTGGAGTATATCAAGTGCCTATCAGTGTCAAAATTTGCTACAGGCTTTGCTCATGAGAGGTCCCATGTTGCTGTGAAATTCTGATTCTATGCTACGTTTTCCTGAATGCTGTTACTGTGCAACAAATGATGGGATCCGTTGCACTTTGCAGTTTTCCCATTCATACTGTTAGGAATAACAAGGTTACCTAACGTAGTTTGGGTAAAATAATATATATATACTATGATAGTAAGTTTAAGTGTGTGTCACTTTAAACTGCAAAGCATGTAATTTTTGGGTGCGGTTGTGAAACCGCCATAAGAGGGAGCAAGAGAATTTGCTGGATTGATGGTTTGCTAATTGCGTGTTCCCTGCTGCTGAGTTCTTGAACATCGAAGGAAGAAAGGAGGTTTGACTTCTTCATATCTCTACTGAGAGGAGATATATTACTGGACTGATATTTGTAAGTTTACTGACCTCTTTTTCGACACTGGACTTTGCAACTGAATAATCCCCAGACAGACTGAACTAGTGAATGATATATGGACTGTTTGACTATGCTAAAACTCTTACTGGAATAAACTATTTAACTAGCACAGTGTATCTGTTTTACTGAGTGTAAGCTACAAAAACGTTTATCTCACATATTTGCCTGCCTGCCTGACTGCCGTGCACATTCTGCTAGGGTGTATCCCTAACACTGGTTATGGGCCCAGGCTGCACAGTCAGACTAACCAGGATATAACAGGCTTATATAAAGTGAGAGTTAGTGTAGTTACACAATACTGTAAACAGACAGCTGTGTTTTATTAATTATAGTTTAATATCCAGAGAAAGATGGCACAAGTCAATTTACCAAGTTTGTCTCTAATATCCAAACTGGTTGGAACAAACTATGTTTCATGGTCTATGAAATGCAGCCTACTTCTACGCAGTGAAGGTTTGTGGAGTATAATACAAAACCCACCAGAAGTAGATGATTGGGATCTGGAAGATGAGGATGATGCTCAGAAAATACAAGAATATAAACTGAAGAATGAGCAAGCTCTATGTATAATAGGACTGACACTCTGTGACCAGCAGCTTGTCCATATTCGTGGAGAAGAAACAGCTGCTAAGTGTTGGGAGAATTTAAAGAAGATTTATGTTTGAGACAGTGTAGGAGCACATATAAATCTTACATGGAAGCTGTTCAGAACACATCTTCAAAAGAATGGAGACATGTTGACCCATATAAACACTATGAAGAAGATTTTTCAGGAACTGCATGAAAAAGAACTTATCTTCACAGAACTACATCAGGTTTATATAATTTTGTCTTTGTTAGATGAGAGCTATGACGACTATGTAACTTCACTGGAAGTACTGCCAAAAGATAACCTTACATTAACTGACATTACTGGCAGATTAATTGAAGAAGCCAGGAGAAGGCTTGAAAGGGATCAACTGAGAAGGGAACAACCACAAGAAGAGAAATTATCTTCGACAGCCTGTACAATTAGAAAATGTTTTAACTGTGGAGGAAAAGGACATTTGGCTAGATTCTGCAAGAAAGGAAAACGCCACAATGCCAGCCAGAATGCTAAAAGGCATCAAAAGGATGAAAAATGCTTAGAGTTAGCCATGTATAGCAACGAAACTGTGAATAATAATTTATGGGTTGTAGATAGTGGAGCATCGCACTGCATAACGAAGGATAAGAAAAGATTTGTTAAGATGTCAACGAGTTCACAACAGATATCGTTAGCTAGAAAATGAAAGGCTGGAAAATGAAAGCAAAAGGTGAAGGTATTGCACATTGTTATTGCATAAAAGAAAATGTAAAAATGTTATATGTACCACAACTTAAGTTTAATTTGCTTTCGGTTAGAGTTTTGATTAAACTAGGTTATGTAGTTACCTTTAGGGGAGAAAACTGCATAATAGAAAAGGAAGGTTAAAAAGTGACTGCAACTTTAAAAGATGAATTGTATGTATTGAATGATAATCAATTAGAGGTGGCTAACACAGTGTATAATAACGTTAAGCCTCATGACGAATGCATACATTTGCTACACAGACATTTAGGGCATATAAATTTTAAAATTATTTTTATTTAAAAATAACTTTTAACGGTTGAACTGTCTGAAGGTATAAAACTGAAGCCTTGCAGTAAGTATTTGCACTGCAATGCTTGCAGTCAAGAAAAAAGCAAGGTAATACCAGCAAATAGAATTAATGGATTTAAAACTAAAGAGCCTCTAGAGGTCGTATTTGCTGATATTATAGGTCCTAAAAAACCAAGTGTGGGAGGTGCTCGTTATATATTAAGTATAATGGATCATTATTCTAGATATGGTTTCTGTTATTTAATGAAGAGTAAAATGGAAACATATCAGAATTTCTTTAATTGGTTGAAGTTTGCAGAAAGAAAAACTAAAAGGAAACTAGTAACTCTTGTAACTGATAATGGTACGGAATTTATAAATAATAAATTCAAAAATAGACTTAGGATGGCAGGTGTTGAACATAAAAAGTCTGCACCATATAGGCCACAACATAATTCTTTTACAGAAAGACGAGGCCAAACAATACAGGCAATGGCTCGTACTATGTTGTCGGATTCAGGATTACCTGAAACTTTGTGGGGAGAAGCAATAATGTGTGGTAATCATATATTGAATAATGTTGTTAACTCAACAACAGGTGAATTACCATTCACATGGTGGCATGGTAGAAAACCTGACCTAAGCTACATGCACACATTTGGAGCACCAGCATGGGTGCATATTCCTATACAACTGAGAGATAAAGGGCAGCATAGGGCTAAAAAGTTATTCTTTGTTGGTTATGAATCTAATCACAAATCATACAGATTCTGGGGAAAAGGTACATCTAGCGTTTACTGTAGTGCTAGTGCACAATTCCTTGAACATGTAGGATGGGAAAAACTGGAGCAAGATTCAAGTAAGGATGTAATCATAGAAACCTACAAAAGACCAAAACAACATATCAGTAATAAGAAGAGTACAATTAAAGAGGAAGTACAGGAAAAGCACATAGGACCAGAACAGGAAGAAATAGGTGAACAGGAAGAAATAGATAACCAGGAACAGGTAGTACATGAAAGTCCACCTGTAAGCCCTGTAATACCTAGACATTCAACACGTGAAACCAGACCACCTGACAGGTACCAAGCAAGTGTAATTTGCCAAGTTAGTAAAGTTCCAACTACTGTTGAAGAACTTAGGATATATCCTGCAAAGGATCAAGAAAATTGGCATAGAGCGATGGAGAAGGAACTAAATTCATTGAAACAAATGGAAGTTTATGAAAATGTTAAATTACCTCCAGGTGAAAAGTCCATTGGCTGTAAATGGATATTTAAATTAAAAACAGGTAAAAATGGGACTGTTACCCATAAGGCTAGGTTGGTAGCTCAAGGATTTAATCAAACTGCATGTGATTATGATGAAGTATTTGCACCGAGTCTAAAAGCAACAACCTTGAGAGCAGCTTTAGTGTGGGCAGCTAAGAAGAACTATATAATAAATCACTTAGATGTAGAAACTGCCTATCTGCATGCACCATTGCAGCACACTATATACCTAAAGAAACCTGTAGGAATTGAGGATGATAAAACAAATAATGACTGTTGGAAGCTTAAAAAGAGTCTCTATGGATTAAAACAATCTGGTTACGAATAGAACCAATATATTGTTAAGGAGTTAAACAATATAGGGTTTAAAGCAGGTTTAGCTGATCCATGTGTATTTTAAGAAAGAGACAAATGGAACGGTGTCATTGTTATTGTTGTTCACTGATGATATTACCTTAATTACAAAAACTAATAATGAAGCTACTGAAATAATATCATTATTAGGTAAGAAGATAAAAATAAAGCAACTAGGAGAGATAAAACAGTATCTAGGATTAACAATAAATAAAACCAAAGGTGGCTATAAGATATCTCAAGAGGATAAGATTTATCAATTACTAAAAACATACAAGATGGAACTTTGTAAGCCGGCTAAAACTCCAATGAGTCAAGAATTTAGCCACACTGATATTCAAAGTCCAAAGTTTGATAAAACTATCTATCAATCGCTAATTGGTAGTTTATCGTACATTAGTAATTGGTCAAGGCCAGATATTGCTTATAGCATTAATCAATTGGCAAGATTCAATGCTGAACCCACTGAACGACACTGGCAAGCGACAAAGCGTATCTTAAGATATCTTAAAAGGACAATGCACTATGCATTGTATTTGGAGCCAAAAGATGATCTGATTTTAAGTGCATATGCTGATGCAAGTTTTGCAACAGACATAAACACTAGGAAATCAACTTCAGGTACGGCCATACTGTTAGGAAAGGCACTGATTGGTTGGAGGTCAATTAGACAGCAACACATAAGTATGTCCACAATGGAAGCAGAATTTTCATGTCAATCTTTATTATGTACTGATTTAATTTTGTATAAAAAGTTGTTATTGGATATGGGAATAATTGTTAATGATTCCATTGTAGTATATGAGGACAATCAAGCAGCCATACGGATGGCTACAAATATTGCTGTG
>NW_028263064.1:0-20262 GCF_049901735.1 Notechis scutatus | reverse complement strand
GCATTCCTATAAATTGAGTTCTTTCCTATACATTCAGTTCTTTCGCCATTCTGAGATATGACTTGGGATAACTCCACAGGAAAAGCTCGCCCACGAAAACCATGTGGTTTTTGAATGTATTCCACCCCGAAGAACATGAAAATGAGCTTAATTTTGAAATCCGAGGTCAGATTCAAAAGTTATGCATTCCTATAAATTGAGTTCTTTCCTATACATTCAGTTCTTTCGCCATTCTGAGATATGCCTTGGGATAACTCCACAGGAAAAGCTCGCCCACGAAAACCATGTCGTTTTTTGAATGTATTCCACCCCAAGAACATGAAAATGAGCTTAATTTTGAAATCCGAGGTCAGATTCAAAAGTTATGCATTCCTATAAATTGAGTTCTTTCCTATACATTCAGTTCTTTCGCCATTCTGAGATATGCCTTGGGATAACTCCACAGGAAAAGCTCGCCCACGAAAACCATGTGGTTTTTTGAATGTATTCCACCCCGAAGAACATGAAAATGAGCTTAATTTTGAAATCCGAGGTCAGATTCAAAAGTTATGCATTCCTATAAATTGAGTTCTTTCCTATACATTCAGTTCTTTCGCCATTCTGAGATATGCCTTGGGATAACTCCACAGGAAAAGCTCGCCCACGAAAACCATGTGGTTTTTTGAATGTATTCCACCCCGAAGAACATGAAAATGAGCTTAATTTTGAAATCCGAGGTCAGATTCAAAAGTTATGCATTCCTATAAATTGAGTTCTTTCCTATACATTCAGTTCTTTCGCCATTCTGAGATATGACTTGGGATAACTCCACAGGAAAAGCTCGCCCACGAAAACCATGTGGTTTTTTGAATGTATTCCACCCCGAAGAACATGAAAATGAGCTTAATTTTGAAATCCGAGGTCAGATTCAAAAGTTATGCATTCCTATAAATTGAGTTCTTTCCTATACATTCAGTTCTTTTGCCATTCTGAGATATGACTTGGGATAACTCCACAGGAAAAGCTCGCCCACGAAAACCATGTGGTTTTTTGAATGTATTCCACCCGAAGAACATGAAAATGAGCTTAATTTTGAAATCCGAGGTCAGATTCAAAAGTTATGCATTCCTATAAATTGAGTTCTTTCCTATACATTCAGTTTTTCGCCATGTTGAGATATGCCTTGGGATAACTCCACAGGAAAAGCTCGCCCACGAAAACCATGTGGTTTTTTGAATGTATTCCACCCCCAAGAACATGAAAATGAGCTTAATTTTGAAATCCGAGGTCAGATTCAAAAGTTATGCATTCCTATAAATTGAGTTCTTTCCTATACATTCAGTTCTTTCGCCATTCTGAGATATGACTTGGGATAACTCCACAGGAAAAGCTCGCCCACGAAAACCATGTGGTTTTTTGAATGTATTCCACCCGAAGAACATGAAAATGAGCTTAATTTTGAAATCCGAGGTCAGATTCAAAAGTTATGCATTCCTATAAATTGAGTTCTTTCCTATACATTCAGTTTTTCGCCATTTGAGATATGCCTTGGGATAACTCCACAGGAAAAGCTCGCCCACGAAAACCATGTGGTTTTTTGAATGTATTCCACCCCGAAGAACATGAAAATGAGCTTAATTTTGAAATCCGAGGTCAGATTCAAAAGTTATGCATTCCTATAAATTGAGTTCTTTCCTATACATTCAGTTCTTTCGCCATTCTGAGATATGCCTTGGGATAACTCCACAGGAAAAGCTCGCCCACGAAAACCATGTGGTTTTTTGAATGTATTCCACCCGAAGAACATGAAAATGAGCTTAATTTTGAAATCCGAGGTCAGATTCAAAAGTTATGCATTCCTATAAATTGAGTTCTTTCCTATACATTCAGTTCTTTCGCCATTCTGAGATATGACTTGGGATAACTCCACAGGAAAAGCTCGCCCACGAAAACCATGTGGTTTTTTGAATGTATTCCACCCGAAGAACATGAAAATGAGCTTAATTTTGATATCCGAGGTCAGATTCAAAAGTTATGTATTCCTATAAATTGAGTTCTTTCCTATACATTCAGTTCTTTCGCCATTCTGAGATATGCCTTGGGATAACTCCACAGGAAAAGCTCGCCCACGAAAACCATGTGGTTTTTTTGAATGTATTCCACCCCGAAGAACATGAAAATGAGCTTAATTTTGAAATCCGAGGTCAGATTCAAAAGTTATGCATTCCTATAAATTGAGTTCTTTCCTATACATTCAGTTCTTTCGCCATTCTGAGATATGCCTTGGGATAACTCCACAGGAAAAGCTCGCCCACGAAAACCATGTCGTTTTTGAATGTATTCCACCCCGAAGAACATGAAAATGAGCTTAATTTTGAAATCCGAGGTCAGATTCAAAAGTTATGCATTCCTATAAATTGAGTTCTTTCCTATACATTCAGTTCTTTCGCCATTCTGAGATATGACTTGGGATAACTCCACAGGAAAAGCTCGCCCACGAAAACCATGTGGTTTTTTAATGTATTCCACCCCGAAGAACATGAAAATGAGCTTAATTTTGAAATCCGAGGTCAGATTCAAAAGTTATGCATTCCTATAAATTGAGTTCTTTCCTATACATTCAGTTCTTTCTTTCGCCATTCTGAGATATGCCTTGGGATAACTCCACAGGAAAAGCTCGCCCACGAAAACCATGTGGTTTTTTGAATGTATTCCACCCTCGAAGAACATGAAAATGAGCTTAATTTTGAAATCCGAGGTCAGATTCAAAAGTTATGCATTCCTATAAATTGAGTTCTTTCCTATACATTCAGTTCTTTCGCCATTCTGAGATATGACTTGGGATAACTCCACAGGAAAAGCTCGCCCACGAAAACCATGTGGTTTTTTGAATGTATTCCACCCCGAAGAACATGAAAATGAGCTTAATTTTGAAATCCGAGGTCAGATTCAAAAGTTATGCATTCCTATAAATTGAGTTCTTTCCTATACATTCAGTTCTTTCGCCATTCTGAGATATGCCTTGGGATAACTCCACAGGAAAAGCTCGCCCACGAAAACCATGTGGTTTTTTGAATGTATTCCACCCGAAGAACATGAAAATGAGCTTAATTTTGAAATCCGAGGTCAGATTCAAAAGTTATGCATTCCTATAAATTGAGTTCTTTCCTATACATTCAGTTCTTTCGCCATTCTGAGATATGCCTTGGGATAACTCCACAGGAAAAGCTCGCCCACGAAAACCATGTGGTTTTTTGAATGTATTCCACCCCGAAGAACATGAAAATGAGCTTAATTTTGAAATCCGAGGTCAGATTCAAAAGTTATGCATTCCTATAAATTGAGTTCTTTCCTATACATTCAGTTCTTTCGCCATTCTGAGATATGACTTGGGATAACTCCACAGGAAAAGCTCGCCCACGAAAACCATGTGGTTTTTTGAATGTATTCCACCCGAAGAACATGAAAATGAGCTTAATTTTGAAATCCGAGGTCAGATTCAAAAGTTATGCATTCCTATAAATTGAGTTCTTTCCTATACATTCAGTTCTTTCGCCATTTGAGATATGCCTTGGGATAACTCCACAGGAAAAGCTCGCCCACGAAAACCATGTGGTTTTTTGAATGTATTCCACCCCGAAGAACATGAAAATGAGCTTAATTTTGAAATCCGAGGTCAGATTCAAAAGTTATGCATTCCTATAAATTGAGTTCTTTCCTATACATTCAGTTCTTTCGCCATTCTGAGATATGCCTTGGGATAACTCCACAGGAAAAGCTCGCCCACGAAAACCATGTGGTTTTTTGAATGTATTCCACCCGAAGAACATGAAAATGAGCTTAATTTTGAAATCCGAGGTCAGATTCAAAAGTTATGCATTCCTATAAATTGAGTTCTTTCCTATACATTCAGTTCTTTCGCCATTCTGAGATATGACTTGGGATAACTCCACAGGAAAAGCTCGCCCACGAAAACCATGTGGTTTTTTGAATGTATTCCACCCTGGAAGAACATGAAAATCAGCTTAATTTTGAAATCCGAGGTCAGATTCAAAAGTTATGCATTCCTATAAATTGAGTTCTTTCCTATACATTCAGTTTTTTCGCCATTCTGAGATATGACTTGGGATAACTCCACAGGAAAAGCTCGCCCACGAAAACCATGTGGTTTTTTGAATGTATTCCACCCGAAGAAACATGAAAATGAGCTTAATTTTGAAATCCGAGGTCAGATTCAAAAGTTATGCATTCCTATAAATTGAGTTCTTTCCTATACATTCAGTTTTTTCGCCATGTTGAGATATGCCTTGGGATAACTCCACAGGAAAAGCTCGCCCATGAAAATCATGTGGTTTTTTTAATGTATTCCACCCGAAGAACATGAAAATGAGCTTAATTTTGAAATCCGAGGTCAGATTCAAAAGTTATGCATTCCTATAAATTGAGTTCTTTCCTATACATTCAGTTCTTTTCGCCATTCTGAGATATGCCTTGGGATAACTCCACAGGAAAAGCTCGCCCACGAAAACCATGTGGTTTTTGAATGTATTCCACCCGAAGAACATGAAAATGAGCTTAATTTTGAAATCCGAGGTCAGATTCAAAAGTTATGCATTCCTATAAATTGAGTTCTTTCCTATACATTCAGTTCTTTCGCCATTCTGAGATATGACTTGGGATAACTCCACAGGAAAAGCTCGCCCACGAAAACCATGTGGTTTTTTGAATGTATTCCACCCCGAAGAACATGAAAATGAGCTTAATTTTGAAATCCGAGGTCAGATTCAAAAGTTATGCATTCCTATAAATTGAGTTCTTTCCTATACATTCAGTTCTTTCGCCATTCTGAGATATGCCTTGGGATAACTCCACAGGAAAAGCTCGCCCACGAAAACCATGTGGTTTTTTGAATGTATTCCACCCCGAAGAACATGAAAATGAGCTTAATTTTGAAATCCGAGGTCAGATTCAAAAGTTATGCATTCCTATAAATTGAGTTCTTTCCTATACATTCAGTTCTTTCGCCATTCTGAGATATGACTTGGGATAACTCCACAGGAAAAGCTCGCCACGAAAACCATGTGGTTTTTTGAATGTATTCCACCCGAAGAACATGAAAATGAGCTTAATTTTGAAATCCGAGGTCAGATTCAAAAGTTATGCATTCCTATAAATTGAGTTCTTTCCTATACATTCAGTTCTTTCGCCATTCTGAGATATGCCTTGGGATAACTCCACAGGAAAAGCTCGCCCACGAAAACCATGTGGTTTTTTGAATGTATTCCACCCGAAGAACATGAAAATGAGCTTAATTTTGAAATCCGAGGTCAGATTCAAAAGTTATGCATTCCTATAAATTGAGTTCTTTCCTATACATTCAGTTCTTTCGCCATTCTGAGATATGACTTGGGATAACTCCACAGGAAAAGCTCGCCCACGAAAACCATGTGGTTTTTTGAATGTATTCCACCCGAAGAACATGAAAATGAGCTTAATTTTGAAATCCGAGGTCAGATTCAAAAGTTATGCATTCCTATAAATTGAGTTCTTTCCTATACATTCAGTTTTTTCGCCATGTTGAGATATGCCTTGGGATAACTCCACAGGAAAAGCTCGCCCACGAAAACCATGTCGTTTTTTTGAATGTATTCCACCCCGAAGAACATGAAAATGAGCTTAATTTTGAAATCCGAGGTCAGATTCAAAAGTTATGCATTCCTATAAATTGAGTTCTTTCCTATACATTCAGTTCTTTTCGCCATTCTGAGATAAGCCTTGGGATAACTCCACAGGAAAAGCTCGCCCACGAAAACCATGTGGTTTTTTGAATGTATTCCACCCGAAGAACATGAAAATGAGCTTAATTTTGAAATCCGAGGTCAGATTCAAAAGTTATGCATTCCTATAAATTGAGTTCTTTCCTATACATTCAGTTCTTTCGCCATTTTGAGATATGCCTTGGGATAACTCCACAGGAAAAGCTCGCCCACGAAAACCATGTGGTTTTTTTGAATGTATTCCACCCCGAAGAACATGAAAATGAGCTTAATTTTGAAATCCGAGGTCAGATTCAAAAGTTATGCATTCCTATAAATTGAGTTCTTTCCTATACATTCAGTTTTTTCGCCATTCTGAGATATGCCTTGGGATAACTCCACAGGAAAAGCTCGCCCACGAAAACCATGTGGTTTTTTGAATGTATTCCACCCCGAAGAACATGAAAATGAGCTTAATTTTGAAATCCGAGGTCAGATTCAAAAGTTATGCATTCCTATAAATTGAGTTCTTTCCTATACATTCAGTTCTTTCGCCATTCTGAGATATGCCTTGGGATAACTCCACAGGAAAAGCTCGCCCACGAAAACCATGTGGTTTTTTGAATGTATTCCACCCCGAAGAACATGAAAATGAGCTTAATTTTGAAATCCGAGGTCAGATTCAAAAGTTATGCATTCCTATAAATTGAGTTCTTTCCTATACATTCAGTTTTTTCGCCATTTTGAGATATGCCTTGGGATAACTCCACAGGAAAAGCTCGCCCACGAAAACCATGTGGTTTTTGAATGTATTCCACCCGAAGAACATGAAAATGAGCTTAATTTTGAAATCCGAGGTCAGATTCAAAAGTTATGCATTCCTATAAATTGAGTTCTTTCCTATACATTCAGTTCTTTCGCCATTCTGAGATATGACTTGGGATAACTCCACAGGAAAAGCTCGCCCACGAAAACCATGTGTGGTTTTTTGAATGTATTCCACCCCGAAGAACATGAAAATGAGCTTAATTTTGAAATCCGAGGTCAGATTCAAAAGTTATGCATTCCTATAAATTGAGTTCTTTCCTATACATTCAGTTCTTTCGCCATTTGAGATATGCCTTGGGATAACTCCACAGGAAAAGCTCGCCCACGAAAACCATGTGGTTTTTTGAATGTATTCCACCCGAAGAACATGAAAATGAGCTTAATTTTGAAATCCGAGGTCAGATTCAAAAGTTATGCATTCCTATAAATTGAGTTCTTTCCTATACATTCAGTTCTTTCGCCATTCTGAGATATGACTTGGGATAACTCCACAGGAAAAGCTCGCCCACGAAAACCATGTGGTTTTTGAATGTATTCCACCCCGAAGAACATGAAAATGAGCTTAATTTTGAAATCCGAGGTCAGATTCAAAAGTTATGCATTCCTATAAATTGAGTTCTTTCCTATACATTCAGTTCTTTCGCCATTCTGAGATATGCCTTGGGATAACTCCACAGGAAAAGCTCGCCCACGAAAACCATGTGGTTTTTTGAATGTATTCCACCCGAAGAACATGAAAATGAGCTTAATTTTGAAATCCGAGGTCAGATTCAAAAGTTATGCATTCCTATAAATTGAGTTCTTTCCTATACATTCAGTTCTTTCGCCATTTTGAGATATGCCTTGGGATAACTCCACAGGAAAAGCTCGCCCACGAAAACCATGTGGTTTTTTGAATGTATTCCACCCGAAGAACATGAAAATGAGCTTAATTTTGAAATCCGAGGTCAGATTCAAAAGTTATGCATTCCTATAAATTGAGTTCTTTCCTATACATTCAGTTCTTTCGCCATTCTGAGATATGACTTGGGATAACTCCACAGGAAAAGCTCGCCCACGAAAACCATGTGGTTTTTTGAATGTATTCCACCCGAAGAACATGAAAATGAGCTTAATTTTGAAATCCGAGGTCAGATTCAAAAGTTATGCATTCCTATAAATTGAGTTCTTTCCTATACATTCAGTTCTTTTCGCCATTCTGAGATATGCCTTGGGATAACTCCACAGGAAAAGCTCGCCCACGAAAACCATGTGGTTTTTTGAATGTATTCCACCCGAAGAACATGAAAATGAGCTTAATTTTGAAATCCGAGGTCAGATTCAAAAGTTATGCATTCCTATAAATTGAGTTCTTTCCTATACATTCAGTTCTTTCGCCATTTGAGATATGCCTTGGGATAACTCCACAGGAAAAGCTCGCCCACGAAAACCATGTGGTTTTTTGAATGTATTCCACCCGAAGAACATGAAAATGAGCTTAATTTTGAAATCCGAGGTCAGATTCAAAAGTTATGCATTCCTATAAATTGAGTTCTTTCCTATACATTCAGTTCTTTCGCCATTCTGAGATATGACTTGGGATAACTCCACAGGAAAAGCTCGCCCACGAAAACCATGTGGTTTTTTGAATGTATTCCACCCGAAGAACATGAAAATGAGCTTAATTTTGAAATCCGAGGTCAGATTCAAAAGTTATGCATTCCTATAAATTGAGTTCTTTCCTATACATTCAGTTCTTTCGCCATTTTGAGATATGCCTTGGGATAACTCCACAGGAAAAGCTCGCCACGAAAACCATGTGGTTTTTTGAATGTATTCCACCCGAAGAACATGAAAATGAGCTTAATTTTGAAATCCGAGGTCAGATTCAAAAGTTATGCATTCCTATAAATTGAGTTCTTTCCTATACATTCAGTTCTTTCGCCATTCTGAGATATGACTTGGGATAACTCCACAGGAAAAGCTCGCCACGAAAACCATGTGGTTTTTTGAATGTATTCCACCCGAAGAACATGAAAATGAGCTTAATTTTGAAATCCGAGGTCAGATTCAAAAGTTATGCATTCCTATAAATTGAGTTCTTTCCTATACATTCAGTTTTTTCGCCATTTTGAGATATGCCTTGGGATAACTCCACAGGAAAAGCTCGCCCACGAAAACCATGTGGTTTTTTGAATGTATTCCACCCGAAGAACATGAAAATGAGCTTAATTTTGAAATCCGAGGTCAGATTCAAAAGTTATGCATTCCTATAAATTGAGTTCTTTCCTATACATTCAGTTCTTTCGCCATTCTGAGATATGACTTGGGATAACTCCACAGGAAAAGCTCGCCCACGAAAACCATGTGGTTTTTTGAATGTATTCCACCCGAAGAACATGAAAATGAGCTTAATTTTGAAATCCGAGGTCAGATTCAAAAGTTATGCATTCCTATAAATTGAGTTCTTTCCTATACATTCAGTTCTTTCGCCATTCTGAGATATGACTTGGGATAACTCCACAGGAAAAGCTCGCCCACGAAAACCATGTGGTTTTTTGAATGTATTCCACCCCGAAGAACATGAAAATGAGCTTAATTTTGAAATCCGAGGTCAGATTCAAAAGTTATGCATTCCTATAAATTGAGTTCTTTCCTATACATTCAGTTCTTTCGCCATTCTGAGATATGCCTTGGGATAACTCCACAGGAAAAGCTCGCCCACGAAAACCATGTGGTTTTTTGAATGTATTCCACCCCGAAGAACATGAAAATGAGCTTAATTTTGAAATCCGAGGTCAGATTCAAAAGTTATGCATTCCTATAAATTGAGTTCTTTCCTATACATTCAGTTCTTTCGCCATTTTGAGATATGCCTTGGGATAACTCCACAGGAAAAGCTCGCCCGAAAACCATGTGGTTTTTTGAATGTATTCCACCCCGAAGAACATGAAAATGAGCTTAATTTTGAAATCCGAGGTCAGATTCAAAAGTTATGCATTCCTATAAATTGAGTTCTTTCCTATACATTCAGTTCTTTTCGCCATTCTGAGATATGACTTGGGATAACTCCACAGGAAAAGCTCGCCCACGAAAACCATGTGGTTTTTTGAATGTATTCCACCCGAAGAACATGAAAATGAGCTTAATTTTGAAATCCGAGGTCAGATTCAAAAGTTATGCATTCCTATAAATTGAGTTCTTTCCTATACATTCAGTTCTTTCGCCATTTGAGATATGCCTTGGGATAACTCCACAGGAAAAGCTCGCCCACGAAAACCATGTGGTTTTTTGAATGTATTCCACCCGAAGAACATGAAAATGAGCTTAATTTTGAAATCCGAGGTCAGATTCAAAAGTTATGCATTCCTATAAATTGAGTTCTTTCCTATACATTCAGTTCTTTCGCCATTTTGAGATATGCCTTGGGATAACTCCACAGGAAAAGCTCGCCCACGAAAACCATGTGGTTTTTTGAATGTATTCCACCCCGAAGAACATGAAAATGAGCTTAATTTTGAAATCCGAGGTCAGATTCAAAAGTTATGCATTCCTATAAATTGAGTTCTTTCCTATACATTCAGTTCTTTTGCCATTCTGAGATAAGACTTGGGATAACTCCACAGGAAAAGCTCGCCCACGAAAACCATGTGGTTTTTGAATGTATTCCACCCGAAGAACATGAAAATGAGCTTAATTTTGAAATCCGAGGTCAGATTCAAAAGTTATGCATTCCTATAAATTGAGTTCTTTCCTATACATTCAGTTTTTTCGCCATGTTGAGATATGCCTTGGGATAACTCCACAGGAAAAGCTCGCCCACGAAAACCATGTGGTTTTTTGAATGTATTCCACCCCGAAGAACATGAAAATGAGCTTAATTTTGAAATCCGAGGTCAGATTCAAAAGTTATGCATTCCTATAAATTGAGTTCTTTCCTATACATTCAGTTCTTTCGCCATTCTGAGATATGACTTGGGATAACTCCACAGGAAAAGCTCGCCCACGAAAACCATGTGGTTTTTTGAATGTATTCCACCCCGAAGAACATGAAAATGAGCTTAATTTTGAAATCCGAGGTCAGATTCAAAAGTTATGCATTCCTATAAATTGAGTTCTTTCCTATACATTCAGTTTTTTCGCCATGTTGAGATATGCCTTGGGATAACTCCACAGGAAAAGCTCGCCCACGAAAACCATGTGGTTTTTTGAATGTATTCCACCCCGAAGAACATGAAAATCAGCTTAATTTTGAAATCCGAGGTCAGATTCAAAAGTTATGCATTCCTATAAATTGAGTTCTTTCCTATACATTCAGTTCTTTCGCCATTCTGAGATATGACTTGGGATAACTCCACAGGAAAAGCTCGCCCACGAAAACCATGTGTTTTTTGAATGTATTCCACCCGAAGAACATGAAAATGAGCTTAATTTTGAAATCCGAGGTCAGATTCAAAAGTTATGCATTCCTATAAATTGAGTTCTTTCCTATACATTCAGTTCTTTCGCCATTCTGAGATATGCCTTGGGATAACTCCACAGGAAAAGCTCGCCCACGAAAACCATGTGGTTTTTTGAATGTATTCCACCCGAAGAACATGAAAATGAGCTTAATTTTGAAATCCGAGGTCAGATTCAAAAGTTATGCATTCCTATAAATTGAGTTCTTTCCTATACATTCAGTTCTTTCGCCATTTGAGATATGCCTTGGGATAACTCCACAGGAAAAGCTCGCCCACGAAAACCATGTGGTTTTTTGAATGTATTCCACCCGAAGAACATGAAAATGAGCTTAATTTTGAAATCCGAGGTCAGATTCAAAAGTTATGCATTCCTATAAATTGAGTTCTTTCCTATACATTCAGTTCTTTTGCCATTCTGAGATAAGACTTGGGATAACTCCACAGGAAAAGCTCGCCCACGAAAACCATGTGGTTTTTTGAATGTATTCCACCCCAAGAACATGAAAATGAGCTTAATTTTGAAATCCGAGGTCAGATTCAAAAGTTATGCATTCCTATAAATTGAGTTCTTTCCTATACATTCAGTTCTTTCGCCATTCTGAGATATGCCTTGGGATAACTCCACAGGAAAAGCTCGCCCACGAAAACCATGTGGTTTTTTGAATGTATTCCACCCCGAAGAACATGAAAATGAGCTTAATTTTGAAATCCGAGGTCAGATTCAAAAGTTATGCATTCCTATAAATTGAGTTCTTTCCTATACATTCAGTTCTTTCGCCATTCTGAGATATGCCTTGGGATAACTCCACAGGAAAAGCTCGCCCACGAAAACCATGTGGTTTTTTGAATGTATTCCACCCGAAGAACATGAAAATGAGCTTAATTTTGAAATCCGAGGTCAGATTCAAAAGTTATGCATTCCTATAAATTGAGTTCTTTCCTATACATTCAGTTCTTTCGCCATTCTGAGATATGACTTGGGATAACTCCACAGGAAAAGCTCGCCCACGAAAACCATGTGGTTTTTTGAATGTATTCCACCCCGAAGAACATGAAAATGAGCTTAATTTTGAAATCCGAGGTCAGATTCAAAAGTTATGCATTCCTATAAATTGAGTTCTTTCCTATACATTCAGTTCTTTCGCCATTCTGAGATATGCCTTGGGATAACTCCACAGGAAAAGCTCGCCCACGAAAACCATGTGGTTTTTTTGAATGTATTCCACCCCGAAGAACATGAAAATGAGCTTAATTTTGAAATCCGAGGTCAGATTCAAAAGTTATGCATTCCTATAAATTGAGTTCTTTCCTATACATTCAGTTCTTTCGCCATTTTGAGATATGCCTTGGGATAACTCCACAGGAAAAGCTCGCCCACGAAAACCATGTGGTTTTTTGAATGTATTCCACCCCGAAGAACATGAAAATGAGCTTAATTTTGAAATCCGAGGTCAGATTCAAAAGTTATGCATTCCTATAAATTGAGTTCTTTCCTATACATTCAGTTCTTTTGCCATTCTGAGATATGACTTGGGATAACTCCACAGGAAAAGCTCGCCCACGAAAACCATGTGGTTTTTTGAATGTATTCCACCCCGAAGAACATGAAAATGAGCTTAATTTTGAAATCCGAGGTCAGATTCAAAAGTTATGCATTCCTATAAATTGAGTTCTTTCCTATACATTCAGTTCTTTCGCCATTCTGAGATATGACTTGGGATAACTCCACAGGAAAAGCTCGCCCACGAAAACCATGTGGTTTTTTGAATGTATTCCACCCGAAGAACATGAAAATCAGCTTAATTTTGAAATCCGAGGTCAGATTCAAAAGTTATGCATTCCTATAAATTGAGTTCTTTCCTATACATTCAGTTCTTTCGCCATTCTGAGATATGCCTTGGGATAACTCCACAGGAAAAGCTCGCCCACGAAAACCATGTGGTTTTTTGAATGTATTCCACCCGAAGAACATGAAAATGAGCTTAATTTTGAAATCCGAGGTCAGATTCAAAAGTTATGCATTCCTATAAATTGAGTTCTTTCCTATACATTCAGTTCTTTCGCCATTCTGAGATATGACTTGGGATAACTCCACAGGAAAAGCTCGCCCACGAAAACCATGTGGTTTTTTGAATGTATTCCACCCCGAAGAACATGAAAATGAGCTTAATTTTGAAATCCGAGGTCAGATTCAAAAGTTATGCATTCCTATAAATTGAGTTCTTTCCTATACATTCAGTTTTTTCGCCATGTTGAGATATGCCTTGGGATAACTCCACAGGAAAAGCTCGCCCACGAAAACCATGTGGTTTTTTGAATGTATTCCACCCCGAAGAACATGAAAATGAGCTTAATTTTGAAATCCGAGGTCAGATTCAAAAGTTATGCATTCCTATAAATTGAGTTCTTTCCTATACATTCAGTTCTTTCGCCATTCTGAGATATGACTTGGGATAACTCCACAGGAAAAGCTCGCCCACGAAAACCATGTGGTTTTTTGAATGTATTCCACCCCGAAGAACATGAAAATGAGCTTAATTTTGAAATCCGAGGTCAGATTCAAAAGTTATGCATTCCTATAAATTGAGTTCTTTCCTATACATTCAGTTTTTTCGCCATTTTGAGATATGCCTTGGGATAACTCCACAGGAAAAGCTCGCCCACGAAAACCATGTGGTTTTTTGAATGTATTCCACCCGAAGAACATGAAAATGAGCTTAATTTTGAAATCCGAGGTCAGATTCAAAAGTTATGCATTCCTATAAATTGAGTTCTTTCCTATACATTCAGTTCTTTCGCCATTCTGAGATATGCCTTGGGATAACTCCACAGGAAAAGCTCGCCCACGAAAACCATGTGGTTTTTTGAATGTATTCCACCCCGAAGAACATGAAAATGAGCTTAATTTTGAAATCCGAGGTCAGATTCAAAAGTTATGCATTCCTATAAATTGAGTTCTTTCCTATACATTCAGTTCTTTTGCCATTCTGAGATAAGACTTGGGATAACTCCACAGGAAAAGCTCGCCCACGAAAACCATGTGGTTTTTTGAATGTATTCCACCCCGAAGAACATGAAAATGAGCTTAATTTTGAAATCCGAGGTCAGATTCAAAAGTTATGCATTCCTATAAATTGAGTTCTTTCCTATACATTCAGTTTTTTCGCCATGTTGAGATATGCCTTGGGATAACTCCACAGGAAAAGCTCGCCCACGAAAACCATGTGGTTTTTTGAATGTATTCCACCCCGAAGAACATGAAAATGAGCTTAATTTTGAAATCCGAGGTCAGATTCAAAAGTTATGCATTCCTATAAATTGAGTTCTTTCCTATACATTCAGTTCTTTCGCCATTCTGAGATATGACTTGGGATAACTCCACAGGAAAAGCTCGCCCACGAAAACCATGTGGTTTTTTGAATGTATTCCACCCCGAAGAACATGAAAATGAGCTTAATTTTGAAATCCGAGGTCAGATTCAAAAGTTATGCATTCCTATAAATTGAGTTCTTTCCTATACATTCAGTTTTTTCGCCATTTTGAGATATGCCTTGGGATAACTCCACAGGAAAAGCTCGCCCACGAAAACCATGTGGTTTTTTGAATGTATTCCACCCGAAGAACATGAAAATGAGCTTAATTTTGAAATCCGAGGTCAGATTCAAAAGTTATGCATTCCTATAAATTGAGTTCTTTCCTATACATTCAGTTCTTTCGCCATTCTGAGATATGACTTGGGATAACTCCACAGGAAAAGCTCGCCCACGAAAACCATGTGGTTTTTTGAATGTATTCCACCCCGAAGAACATGAAAATGAGCTTAATTTTGAAATCCGAGGTCAGATTCAAAAGTTATGCATTCCTATAAATTGAGTTCTTTCCTATACATTCAGTTTTTTTCGCCATGTTGAGATATGCCTTGGGATAACTCCACAGGAAAAGCTCGCCCACGAAAACCATGTGGTTTTTTTGAATGTATTGCACCCGAAGAACATGAAAATGAGCTTAATTTTGAAATCCGAGGTCAGATTCAAAAGTTATGCATTCCTATAAATTGAGTTCTTTCCTATACATTCAGTTCTTTCGCCATTTTGAGATATGCCTTGGGATAACTCCACAGGAAAAGCTCGCCCACGAAAACCATGTCGTTTTTTGAATGTATTCCACCCGAAGAACATGAAAATGAGCTTAATTTTGAAATCCGAGGTCAGATTCAAAAGTTATGCATTCCTATAAATTGAGTTCTTTCCTATACATTCAGTTCTTTCGCCATTCTGAGATATGACTTGGGATAACTCCACAGGAAAAGCTCGCCCACGAAAACCATGTGGTTTTTTGAATGTATTCCACCCGAAGAACATGAAAATGAGCTTAATTTTGAAATCCGAGGTCAGATTCAAAAGTTATGCATTCCTATAAATTGAGTTCTTTCCTATACATTCAGTTCTTTCGCCATTCTGAGATATGCCTTGGGATAACTCCACAGGAAAAGCTCGCCCACGAAAACCATGTGGTTTTTTGAATGTATTCCACCCCGAAGAACATGAAAATGAGCTTAATTTTGAAATCCGAGGTCAGATTCAAAAGTTATGCATTCCTATAAATTGAGTTCTTTCCTATACATTCAGTTCTTTCGCCATTCTGAGATATGACTTGGGATAACTCCACAGGAAAAGCTCGCCCACGAAAACCATGTGGTTTTTTGAATGTATTCCACCCGAAGAACATGAAAATGAGCTTAATTTTGAAATCCGAGGTCAGATTCAAAAGTTATGCATTCCTATAAATTGAGTTCTTTCCTATACATTCAGTTCTTTCGCCATTCTGAGATATGCCTTGGGATAACTCCACAGGAAAAGCTCGCCCACGAAAACCATGTGGTTTTTTGAATGTATTCCACCCCGAAGAACATGAAAATGAGCTTAATTTTGAAATCCGAGGTCAGATTCAAAAGTTATGCATTCCTATAAATTGAGTTCTTTCCTATACATTCAGTTCTTTCGCCATTCTGAGATATGACTTGGGATAACTCCACAGGAAAAGCTCGCCCACGAAAACCATGTGGTTTTTTGAATGTATTCCACCCGAAGAACATGAAAATGAGCTTAATTTTGAAATCCGAGGTCAGATTCAAAAGTTATGCATTCCTATAAATTGAGTTCTTTCCTATACATTCAGTTCTTTCGCCATTTGAGATATGCCTTGGGATAACTCCACAGGAAAAGCTCGCCCACGAAAACCATGTGGTTTTTTGAATGTATTCCACCCGAAGAACATGAAAATGAGCTTAATTTTGAAATCCGAGGTCAGATTCAAAAGTTATGCATTCCTATAAATTGAGTTCTTTCCTATACATTCAGTTCTTTCGCCATTCTGAGATATGCCTTGGGATAACTCCACAGGAAAAGCTCGCCCACGAAAACCATGTGGTTTTTTGAATGTATTCCACCCGAAGAACATGAAAATGAGCTTAATTTTGAAATCCGAGGTCAGATTCAAAAGTTATGCATTCCTATAAATTGAGTTCTTTCCTATACATTCAGTTCTTTCGCCATTTGAGATATGCCTTGGGATAACTCCACAGGAAAAGCTCGCCCACGAAAACCATGTGGTTTTTTGAATGTATTCCACCCGAAGAACATGAAAATGAGCTTAATTTTGAAATCCGAGGTCAGATTCAAAAGTTATGCATTCCTATAAATTGAGTTCTTTCCTATACATTCAGTTCTTTCGCCATTCTGAGATATGACTTGGGATAACTCCACAGGAAAAGCTCGCCCACGAAAACCATGTGGTTTTTTGAATGTATTCCACCCGAAGAACATGAAAATGAGCTTAATTTTGAAATCCGAGGTCAGATTCAAAAGTTATGCATTCCTATAAATTGAGTTCTTTCCTATACATTCAGTTCTTTCGCCATTCTGAGATATGCCTTGGGATAACTCCACAGGAAAAGCTCGCCACGAAAACCATGTGGTTTTTTGAATGTATTCCACCCGAAGAACATGAAAATGAGCTTAATTTTGAAATCCGAGGTCAGATTCAAAAGTTATGCATTCCTATAAATTGAGTTCTTTCCTATACATTCAGTTCTTTCGCCATTTTGAGATATGCCTTGGGATAACTCCACAGGAAAAGCTCGCCCACGAAAACCATGTGGTTTTTTGAATGTATTCCACCCCGAAGAACATGAAAATGAGCTTAATTTTGAAATCCGAGGTCAGATTCAAAAGTTATGCATTCCTATAAATTGAGTTCTTTCCTATACATTCAGTTCTTTCGCCATTCTGAGATATGACTTGGGATAACTCCACAGGAAAAGCTCGCCCACGAAAACCATGTGGTTTTTTGAATGTATTCCACCCCGAAGAACATGAAAATGAGCTTAATTTTGAAATCCGAGGTCAGATTCAAAAGTTATGCATTCCTATAAATTGAGTTCTTTCCTATACATTCAGTTCTTTCGCCATTCTGAGATATGCCTTGGGATAACTCCACAGGAAAAGCTCGCCCACGAAAACCATGTGGTTTTTTGAATGTATTCCACCCGAAGAACATGAAAATGAGCTTAATTTTGAAATCCGAGGTCAGATTCAAAAGTTATGCATTCCTATAAATTGAGTTCTTTCCTATACATTCAGTTCTTTCGCCATTTTGAGATATGCCTTGGGATAACTCCACAGGAAAAGCTCGCCCACGAAAACCATGTGGTTTTTTGAATGTATTCCACCCCGAAGAACATGAAAATGAGCTTAATTTTGAAATCCG
This sequence comes from Notechis scutatus, assembly GCF_049901735.1. Lineage (NCBI taxonomy): Eukaryota > Metazoa > Chordata > Lepidosauria > Squamata > Elapidae > Notechis > Notechis scutatus. The sequence continues at coordinate 2,489 of NW_028263064.1, read as the reverse complement.
AGGTCAGATTCAAAAGTTATGCATTCCTATAAATTGAGTTCTTTCCTATACATTCAGTTCTTTCGCCATTCTGAGATATGACTTGGGATAACTCCACAGGAAAAGCTCGCCCACGAAAACCATGTGGTTTTTTGAATGTATTCCACCCCGAAGAACATGAAAATGAGCTTAATTTTGAAATCCGAGGTCAGATTCAAAAGTTATGCATTCCTATAAATTGAGTTCTTTCCTATACATTCAGTTCTTTCGCCATTTTGAGATATGCCTTGGGATAACTCCACAGGAAAAGCTCGCCCACGAAAACCATGTGGTTTTTTTAATGTATTCCACCCCAAGAACATGAAAATGAGCTTAATTTTGAAATCCGAGGTCAGATTCAAAAGTTATGCATTCCTATAAATTGAGTTCTTTCCTATACATTCAGTTCTTTCGCCATTTTGAGATATGCCTTGGGATAACTCCACAGGAAAAGCTCGCCCACGAAAACCATGTGGTTTTTTGAATGTATTCCACCCGAAGAACATGAAAATGAGCTTAATTTTGAAATCCGAGGTCAGATTCAAAAGTTATGCATTCCTATAAATTGAGTTCTTTCCTATACATTCAGTTCTTTCGCCATTCTGAGATATGACTTGGGATAACTCCACAGGAAAAGCTCGCCCACGAAAACCATGTGGTTTTTTGAATGTATTCCACCCCGAAGAACATGAAAATGAGCTTAATTTTGAAATCCGAGGTCAGATTCAAAAGTTATGCATTCCTATAAATTGAGTTCTTTCCTATACATTCAGTTCTTTCGCCATTTGAGATATGCCTTGGGATAACTCCACAGGAAAAGCTCGCCCACGAAAACCATGTGGTTTTTTGAATGTATTCCACCCGAAGAACATGAAAATGAGCTTAATTTTGAAATCCGAGGTCAGATTCAAAAGTTATGCATTCCTATAAATTGAGTTCTTTCCTATACATTCAGTTCTTTCGCCATTCTGAGATATGCCTTGGGATAACTCCACAGGAAAAGCTCGCCCACGAAAACCATGTGGTTTTTTGAATGTATTCCACCCGAAGAACATGAAAATGAGCTTAATTTTGAAATCCGAGGTCAGATTCAAAAGTTATGCATTCCTATAAATTGAGTTCTTTCCTATACATTCAGTTCTTTCGCCATTTTGAGATATGCCTTGGGATAACTCCACAGGAAAAGCTCGCCCACGAAAACCATGTGGTTTTTTGAATGTATTCCACCCGAAGAACATGAAAATGAGCTTAATTTTGAAATCCGAGGTCAGATTCAAAAGTTATGCATTCCTATAAATTGAGTTCTTTCCTATACATTCAGTTCTTTCGCCATTCTGAGATATGCCTTGGGATAACTCCACAGGAAAAGCTCGCCCACGAAAACCATGTGGTTTTTTGAATGTATTCCACCCGAAGAACATGAAAATGAGCTTAATTTTGAAATCCGAGGTCAGATTCAAAAGTTATGCATTCCTATAAATTGAGTTCTTTCCTATACATTCAGTTCTTTCGCCATTTTGAGATATGACTTGGGATAACTCCACAGGAAAAGCTCGCCCACGAAAACCATGTGGTTTTTTGAATGTATTCCACCCCGAAGAACATGAAAATGAGCTTAATTTTGAAATCCGAGGTCAGATTCAAAAGTTATGCATTCCTATAAATTGAGTTCTTTCCTATACATTCAGTTCTTTCGCCATTTGAGATATGCCTTGGGATAACTCCACAGGAAAAGCTCGCCACCGAAAACCATGTGGTTTTTTGAATGTATTCCACCCCGAAGAACATGAAAATGAGCTTAATTTTGAAATCCGAGGTCAGATTCAAAAGTTATGCATTCCTATAAATTGAGTTCTTTCCTATACATTCAGTTCTTTCGCCATTCTGAGATATGACTTGGGATAACTCCACAGGAAAAGCTCGCCCACGAAAACCATGTGGTTTTTTGAATGTATTCCACCCCGGAAGAACATGAAAATCAGCTTAATTTTGAAATCCGAGGTCAGATTCAAAAGTTATGCATTCCTATAAATTGAGTTCTTTCCTATACATTCAGTTCTTTCGCCATTCTGAGAGATATGCTTGGGATAACTCCACAGGAAAAGCTCGCCCACGAAAACCATGTGGTTTTTTGAATGTATTCCACCCGAAGATTCCACCCAAGAACATGAAAATGAGCTTAATTTTGAAATCCGAGGTCAGATTCAAAAGTTATGCATTCCTATAAATTGAGTTCTTTCCTATACATTCAGTTCTTTTGCCATTCTGAGATAAGACTTGGGATAACTCCACAGGAAAAGCTCGCCCACGAAAACCATGTGGTTTTTTGAATGTATTCCACCCGAAGAACATGAAAATGAGCTTAATTTTGAAATCCGAGGTCAGATTCAAAAGTTATGCATTCCTATAAATTGAGTTCTTTCCTATACATTCAGTTCTTTCGCCATTCTGAGATATGACTTGGGATAACT
>NW_028263063.1:0-20462 GCF_049901735.1 Notechis scutatus | reverse complement strand
TGCTCTCCTTCAACCCCTGGCCACAAACACACCCCGCCCAGACCCCTCCCCCAAACGCTGTGCCTTCCCACCCCTCCCTTCCTTTCCTCCCAGACAGACAGGCCGCCTCTCCCCCTTCTCCTTGCCTGCCCCGCTTCCTTGGCCCGGACCAGCCACCCCCTCCAGGGACCCCAAAATCCTCATCCCCCTCCCCCCCGCCAAGACTCCTCGCCGCTCCTCTCTGAGGGGAGCCGGAGCTCTCAGCACTCCCCTCCCCCCACGCTCTTTCTCAGCGCCTGTCTGGGTAAAAGGCGCCTTTTCTTTTGAGCGTCTCATCCAATCACAGCGCTCCTTGTTCCTTTCGGTCTGTGGTAGAACGAGGAGAACAATGGTTCTAACAGCGCCCCATCTTTGTCTCTTCCAAGGAGGCTCCGTTGTACCATGAGGAGAATAACCGTCATAATCGGGGCGTAAAATATGGTGGATATTTTTTAAAAAGAACCGACACAGACATTGCACTGTCGCTGTAGAAATGGAACCTGATGTACGATACAGGAATAAAATAATTTTAAAAATCCATGCAAGTCAATAGCCACCAGCATGTCTTATAATGGTTCCCATAGTAAATGTTTTGCTGTGTGGAAAAAGCACAAAAATCCACAAACACAATTCCCTAAATAATAGGGGAGGGGCGGGGGCTGCTGAATCCCGGGAGCCTCTTCCTCAGCGGTGGGGCTGCTCTGGAAAAGGGGCACCAGGCGATCTCCCGGATGGCAGTCCTGGAGGTAGCCCCCCCCTCTGGCTCGGTGGGGCGGGCAGGGAGGGTCCCTCAGAGAGGAGCGGGGGCTCCTGCAGGTATCCCGGCCCCGTCCTGTCCCCGACCTTCCGAGCGGTGGGCGGCGGCTTCCTCTCCCGCCGGACCTTCGCAGCCTCCGGGCCCCGGGGGATCGTCTGGATGGCCTCGCAGGCCTGGAAACGGAGGCCTCGTGGGGTGGGGGGAGGGGGGTCCTCCTGTCGCTCAGGCGGGCTGGTTTCCGGGGCTGCCCGGGTGATGAGAGCCCGTGGAGGTCGGACGAGGAGGGATCCGCCCGACCTGAACCCCAATGCAAGGCAGGTCTCTCCCCCGGAGTGGCTTCTCTCCTCTCTCTCCATCTCCGAGGCTCCCTCGCCTCCTCCAGGGTTGCCGCCTGGGGTTGGCGTGATGAAGAAGGGCCCGACTCTGCAGGGGGAGGAGGGGGGAGCCATGGGGCCCCTCAGCCCCACAGTCAGGGTGAAAGGCAGGAGCGGAGGGTCCCTCGGCTGCCCCTCCTGGCTGCTCAGTCCCGCTGCCCCCGGAGGAGAGACTGGGGGGTGGCAGAGAAGGCTGGGGGTCCTTTCAGAGCATTTTGGGGGGGAGTTGGGAGCTCTTGGCAGGGAAACAGGTGGGGGAGGGGGTGACACTTGACCCCCTCCCCCAAGAGATGGTGGGCTCCCCCTCCCCTCCCCAGGGGCTCCCCCCACTGCTCTGCCGCCCCCAGAGCACTTCTTCCCTGGGGAGATCCAGGGCACCCCGATGGTCCCTGCCACCCCCCCAGCCCCCCCATTCCTTTGGAAAGAAATATCTCTTTTTCCTCCTTTCAGCATTTGGCGACACCCCCAAACCCCTATCCGGATCCCCCCTTCAGCTGCCTCTACGGGGCAGCTATATCCCCCAAATCCAAGCGGATTGGGGGAATCTAACAGCGAGCGCAGCAGGGATCACGCGGTATCGCAAATCCCTGCTGCTGCCGAAGCCTTGCAAACCGGAAGTCCGGGATATAGGTCTATAATTTTTAACTTGCTGCGGGTCTGTGTCTCCCTTCGGTATAAGTGTAATATATGCTTTTGACCATGTTTTGGTTATTCTCTTCTTTGACATAACTTCATTCATGACTTCTAATAGTTGAAGATTCAGTATTTCCTGGAAAGTCTTGTAAAATTCCTCTGGCAATCCATCTGGACCTGGTGCTTTTCCAACATTCTTTTTTTTAAAGGCTTCTGTTAATTCCATCATTGTAATGTTCCCTTCTAACATTGCTTCAATGTCTTTGGGTATCTGGGGTAATTTCGCTTTCTGTAAATATTCTTAATTTTTCTTCTTGAATATTCTCTTGATAATACAGTTTTCCATAATAATCTTGTATAATTTTTTTCTTCTCCTCATTTCCATAGCAAACATATCCTTCATTTATTAATTGGCTAATCCTTCTTGATTCTCTTTCCTTTCTCAATTTATAGGCTAACTATCTGCCTGGTTTGTTTGCATCTTCAAAGTAATTCTGTTTAGCATTTTTAATTTTTGTGCTAATTCCTCTTTTTCCATTAGTCCCATTTTATGTTTTGTTATGTCCATTTTAATTTTAATGTCTTTTTTTGCAGAAACTTCTGTAATTCTTTTTCCAATATCTTATAGTCATCTTTCAAAAGTCTTTTTCTGTTTTATATTTCTTTTCCTTGTATAGTCTATTATCAAGCCTCTTGTGTAGGCCTTCATCGTGTCCCAGAGATTCTGTAAAGATGTACCCTCTTTTTTATTTTCTTTAAAAAAGAAAACCAATTCTTTCTCTATTTTCTGTTTGAAGTCTTTTTCCTTTACTATCGTATTATTTAAGGTCCATCTAGATCTCCTCTTTTGTCCTTTCCAAATGACTGTCTTTGAGTTGTGATCTGCCCAAGTGCTTGTTTCTATTTCAATTTCTCATATATTAGCAAGTAATTCTGCTGACATCCATATCATATCTATTCTAGACCATGATGCATGTCTGTTTGAATAAAAGGTATATTGCTTATTTTCCACATTTCTCTCTCTCCATGCATCTTTTAAGTTTGCTTCTTCTATCATTTGAAAGAAAGATTTTGGTAGTGTCTTTCTAGTTTCCTTTGTTGATTTCTGCGTTTTATAATCCAATTGATCATTAATTATTCCATTGAAATCTCCCATCATACTAATATTAGCATAGTCCAGTTCAATTATTTTCATATGTAATTTCCTGTAAAATTCTTCTTGATTGTCATTTGGAGCATAAATTGTGATTTAAAATGTTTTTACATTATTGTCCATTATTTCCACCATCAAAATCCTTCCATCATCTTCTGTATAAATTGGTTCTGCGGGAATTGTATCTCTAATATATAAGACCACACCTCTTTTTTTACATTGTGTCAACGATGTGAATAATTTCCCTACTTTTTTTTTGTTTCAATATATATTCATGTTGTTTTTTAATATGTACTTCTTGTAGGCAGATTATATCAAACTTTAATTTCTCTAATTTATGAAATACTTTTCTTCTTTTAGTAGCTAAATTAAGTCCATTTATGTTAATTGTTGTGGCTATTCTATTCTGTCTCAGTAGTTTTCCATAAGAGAAATCTTGCTCAGCACGTATACCTCTCAGAGCAAAGTTCACTAAGTTGACAGGAAAAAGGAACTGATAAAGATTAACTTCACAAAAGCCTGTGAAAGGATGTGTATTCGATAGCAGTCACTATGTATCATCACAGAAGCTTGTGTCAGATAAAAATACAGGAAAAAACATGCTTATCAATAACAGTCAGAAAGTTTGTTATTTGTATCACTTGTAGCCTGGTCTAAAAGATAAAGTTTGTAACTTCTTTGTCTTTCTGTAATCCCTCACCCCCCTTCTTTGATTCAGCACAATAAAAGAGCACAGCGTAGAGCAAGCTAGCAGCCTGAACAATTCCATCTGTCTTAGGCTCAACTGGGACAATTCAATCTGCCCCAGGCAATGCGCTGTCTCACCTAAAGAAATCTTCGTCTTGTGTTCTTTTTTCTTTTAGCTTTTGCAATCACTTTTAAACTCACCCTGGCTAGGGTCCTGCTTTTGCCAAACTTCGCCCTTGCGAGGGCTTCTCTGTATCTCACCCTTGCGAGGGTTCCGTTCTGAGAGGAATTTAGCAATCAACCTGAAGATCTAAACAACAGACCGGTCGCTCAACGCGACAGCTGGGGGCTCGTCCGGAATTCCTTGATTTGTCCGGGATCTCTTCGACTTTCAGGTTCCAAGGTGTGACTTCTGGCTAGAGGTGCATCTCCTTCACTCCCATTGCTACGCACCTGGCATAGGTTTCGTACGAATCGTAAGTAATGGGCTCCTCACTTTCTCAAGTTTCGTCAGGGCACAGGGACGAACTTTATAGTCTAGTGAAGAAGGCTAATTCCTTTCAGAAAATTAATGGTACAACTGTGTACCCAATTTCAAGAAATCTTTAAATAAATTTATAATTTATATAGAGGCGCACTGTCCAGCCTATCTATCTGCTGGAACTCTTAGCCATTCTCAATGGGAAAAATTAGGAAAATATTTACATGAAATTCCCAGAGCTCCCATGGATATACTTATCTCTTGGAGAGCAATAATGGCTGCTATAACAATTGTTTATCCATCTTCTAGTCTTCCTGAAAATTCTCTTTCTCCTGTTTCCTCTGATTCCCCTTCTTCTAATTTAAAAACTTCCAAGCCTCTTGCAGCTCATTTTGATACAAATTCTTCCTTACCTCCTTATACTGACACTTCTTCCCCTCCTCCTTCCTCTCATTCTTCTCTTCCTGATTTTTCTCCTATGAAACCTGTGGGAGGAATTATAACTAATCTTCTGTCATCACCTCTATCTTTAGAAACAGAAAATCCTTCTGCTTATCCTATGACTATCATCCCTGGAGCAGCAGGAGGCAATGTTCATACTAACATTGAATTTAAAGTTTTGAAAAATATTAAAGATGCAGTTACAACTTATGGACTGCATTCTCCTTTTACTAGGGGAATACTTGATTCTTTGGTTACAGCTAATACAGTTATGTTATTGTATGATTGGAAAATGCTTTTCTCTATGCTTATGACTCCAGCGCAATATGTTGTGTGGCAATCTGAATATGAAAAGGTATTGAGGCTGAAATTCGTAGGGGTTTGCCTGCTGGAGTAACTGAAGATCATTTAATGGGGAAAGGTCAATTCTCCACTCTAGTACAACAACAAAATTCTCCCCGTCGTTGTTTTGCTATTATTCATATGTGTGCTATGAATGGTTTAAAGCCTGTGGATGATTCAGATTCACAGTCCACTCAAGCATTTTTAAAAATTATGCAAGGTCCTGATGAGCCTTATGCTTCATTCATCAGTCGGCTTCAAACAGCCTTAGATAGACAGATAGATAATTCTGTTGCTAAACAAGAATTACTTATAAAATTGGCTTTTTCTAATGCAAATCAAGATTGTCAAAAAATTCTACAGCCAGTTGCTAATAAGCCAGGAGTGACTTTGGCTGAGTTTTTACAACTCTGTAGAATTGTAGGAACAACCACTCATAAAATGGATATGCTTGCTACTACAATCGCTGCTTCATTACCAAATTCTAATTCTGTTTCCACTTCTCCTCCTGATGCTTTTGCTGTAACACGCAATGGCAATTGTTTTAACTGTGGCAAGCCAGGACATTTTAAAAATCAATGTCGTATGCCAGGAGGTGGAGCTGCTCTTCGTGGCCAAACCAGAGGTCCATCTTCCTCATCTAAGCCAAAAACTATCTGTCCTCGCTGCAGGAAAGGCTATCATTGGGCTTCAAATTGTCATTCTAATCCTTCTCCTTCTCAGCCTTCGGAAACTAATTGAGGGGTCTTCAGCTAGCCCCGCTACAAAGGCTGAATTACCTGTCACAACATTTCCTGTGGTATTGTTAGAGGATCTTGTGTATGATGATCCTGGTGCAGTTTTTACTCTTCCTTTAACTACAACGTTTCTCAAACCTTTACCTCCTTCCACACCTGTCTTGCTTATTCCCAATTCTTCTCTTACAATAGAGGGTGTGGTTGCAGCTCCTTACTTATATGATTCTTCTGCTCTTAATAATCTTGCATTGGCTGCAATAGGAGATCGTTGCTTTACTTTAAAAAGGGGACAGTAGTGGCAACACTTATAATTTTGCCTCTTTTTGAACCACTTTCTTTGTTTGCATTACAGCAGCCTGTTCAAGCTTCAAAACCAACTCTTTCTGTTACACTCAATGGTCGAATTTTTGAAGGTCTGATTGACACCGGTGCAGATGTTTCTGTTACTCGTTCTTCTGAATGGCCCTCTTCTTGGTCTCTCACAGAAGCTTCTTCAGTGCAGGGTGTAGGTGGAGCTCAAGCTGCTAAGGTCAGCTCTCATTGGCTCTCTGCTTCTACTGAGCATTCTACTTTAACTGCTTATCTTAAACCCTATATTCTTCCTCTACATTGCAATCTATGGGGACGTGATTTACTTTCTCAATTTCAGGCTTATATTCAGATACCATAGTTTTCTATTAAAATGTCTATTTCTCCTTTATCTCTTACTCTTAAAACCTCTATTCCTGTTTGGGTGGATCAATGGCCTCTCACAAAAGAAAAATTGGAGGCTTTACATCTTCTTGTTCATCAACAGTTAATAGAAGGACATATTGAACCATCCACCAGTCCTTATAACACCCCAGTATTTGTAATTAAAAAGAAATCTGGCAAATGGCGTCTTCTTAATGATCTTAGAGCCATAAATTTAATTATTCAACCCATGGGGCCACTGCAGTGTGGTCTGCCTAATCCTAATTTGATCCCAGCTGGATTTGATCTCATAATAATAGATTTAAAGGACTGTTTCTTTTCTATACCTTTGGCACAAAAGGATAGGATCATCTTTGCATTTACAGTGCCAGAGCTTAACAACTCTAAACCCACATCTAGGTATCAATGGAAAGTTCTTCCACAAGGTATGCTGAATTCACCAACTATGTGTCAATTTTTTGTCAATGAGGCTCTGCATCCTTATAGATCTCAATTTCCAAATTTTCTTGTATATCATTACATGGATGATATCTTAATTGCTGCTGATGGGCCAAAGGGGATGGTTCAAAAAACTTTCCCGATCCTCTTGACCACATTAGCAAAAGCAGGGTTACATATAGCACCTGAAAAAATCCAGTCTCACTACCCAATGCAATATTTAGGTCACAAGGTTTTAGCTTCCACAGCATCTCCACAAATTCCTTCACTTACACTTCCACAGCCAACAACACTGGTTCAATTACAGCAGTGCTTGGGGGTTATTAATTGGGCTAGACCATATCTTGCTCTAACCACACAGATGCTATCACCACTTTTTCAAGCACTAGTAGGATTGAAAAATCCTGCAGATAAGGTCTATCTTTCAGATCAACATCTAGAAGCTTTAAAACAAGTAAACACAGCCCTAGCAACTCAATGGGTAAATCGTGTACTCACAGATAAACCACCTTCTCTTGCTATTCTTTCCACTCATCAACTACTGACTGCAATAATTGTTCAAATATCAAATACAAAAAATCTTCATATCTTGGAATGGTTACACCTACCACACATTCCAAAAACATCTATTTTTACTAGAGCAGCGCAAATGGCTTCTCTTATAGAAAAAGGGCGTAAGAGAACCAAAGCTCTAATGGGAATGGATATTTTTACATTGTATATTCCTTTTAAGATCACTCAATGGGAACCTCTTTTTCAGACTTCCACAACACTGCAGGATGCGTTGGAAGATTGGTGTGGCCAAGTGTCGTGCCACCTTCCTTCTGATTCACGATTGCAGGTGTTGAGGACAGTTCCTTTTGTTTTACAATCAACTTTTGTCCAACAGCCATTGAAGGAAGGCTTAACTGTCTTTACTGATGGTTCAAAAAATATTGGAGCATGTACATGGTATGAAAATGCTCAATGGCATAAACGCTTAACTACTTCACAATCATCAGCACAACAAGCTGAATTAGCTGCTTTCTTATTGGCGTTGTCTCTTTTTTCACAACAATCTTTAAATGTAATATCTGATAGTATGTATGTTACTCAGATGGTTGCTCATATTTTTGATGCATATATTTCTCCTGTTACTCCTCCCTCTCTAATGAAACTTTTTTTACAGCTTCAGACACTGCTGAAAAAGCGAGAAAAACTTTTATTTGTAGCTCATATCAGAAGTCACCAGCAATTGCCTGGATTCCTAGCAGAAGGCAATCATATGGCAGATGAGGCTTGTAAAATTATGGCCTCCTCTCCCCTTCTCCAACAGCCTTCACCTGGGGAGAGTCATGATTATTTTCATCAAAACAGGAAAGCCCTAGTGAGACAATTTGGAATTACATATCAAGAAGCCACAGCAATAATTCAACAATGTCCAACATGTAGCTTGCAAGCCAAAGGTATCCCTGAAGGCGTTAATCCTAGGAGTACTCAAGCCTGTGATACATGCCAAATGGATGTAACTCATTATCCTCCCTTTGCTCCCTGGAAATACATTCATGTATCAGTAGATACTTATTCAGGGTTTATTATAGCAACATTGCAAAGAGGAGAGGCTACAAAAAATGTTATTAATCACTGTATTCGGTCATTCGTAACGTTGGGATGTCCAAAAATTCTCAAAACAGATAATGGTCCTGCTTATGTCAGTTCTCCCTTTGCTGAGTTTTGTCATAAATGGGCCATCACACATAAGTTTGGCTTACCCTTCAACAGCCAAGGTCAAGCGATTGTGGAGAGAACACACTTAACTTTAAAACAAGCCCTTGATCGGCACTTGGGGAAAAAAGGCTCAGGCCCCCCAAACCTCCCAACGTTGCAAAATATCTTAAATGTTTGTCTGTACACTCTTAACTTTCTCAATCTTACTGGCTCTCCTCCCTCCACAGCGGCTTCTCGCCACTTCACTAAGCCAGTAGTTCCCTCTTCCCGTCCTCTTGTTTATTTCAGACAGCTTCCAGATCCTGCGTGGAAAGGTCCTGCACAGCTCATCACCTGGGGAAAAGGTTACGCTGCTGTTCAACTTCCTGATCGAGTGCTTTGGGTTCCTGCTCGCTGTGTCAGACCTTACCATGGCAAACCTGACTCTAACCCTAATCTTTCTTCTGATATCAATACTTCCTGTCTTTTCTCAATTTAAGGCATCTCCTGATGCTATTTTTGCTTTCCTTACTGACACTGTTACCTTTATTTTTAAAGATAATCTTCTTTCTGCATGTAATTATGTTTTCCAACACAATGGTAGTTTTCTTTCTCCTACTTCTGACATAACTATTTACTATTACTATTCTCCTTGTTTAATATTTTTAACTATACATGTTACTCCACTTACTATAGGTTCTTATTCTTGCTTAGGATTTTTTCACAATCACACTTATTTCAATCACACTGTTCTATTGCTTTCTACTTCTTCAGTGGCATCTACTCCACTATCTTCTGTTTTACTTACATTGCCATCTCAAGCTAATTCTGAGACAACTTTTTCTGGAGACAAACTACGCTGGCATCTTCATTGCTGCTTTCCACCCTGTGATGTCACCAAATGCATATTGCATCATTCATCTTCCTGGGTTCCTGATCGCTACAAACCACCTGTCGTGCAAAGACGTCACCTCATCCCTGATGACATCCATCGCAAGACTACAGCTCTCATTCGAGCTCGCCATCTTGGGTATCCTGCCTTCATCGCTGACAACTCCATCTCTAAGCAGTCTGCATCTCATGCTGTTCCAAGATTTGGCTATCATCGCATTCCTCGAAGTATACAATCATCTTCTACAAATGAACATCAACCTCAAACTTACACCTGGACTATCCTTGATTTTCAAGGAAAAATTTTAAATACCACCACTAATTATACTAGATGGCCATGGTTTCCTCAGCTTTTCATGGATTTTGCTGAAATGGGGACAGGAGTAGAAAAATTTGCAGACAAAAAACTACAAGCTGACACATGGGACAAGCAAGGCTCCTGTTCTCCAGCACCTGCTGACAACTTTAGATTATATTTTTGTCCTGCTCATAGTACTGGTACTTCTCGTTCTGCCTGCGGTGGGGTAGTTGACAGATATTGTAAAAAATGGAGTTGTGTATCCACAGGTCATATCTGGTGGGAAGCACCTACCAAAAATGACTATATTCATATTACCCGTGCCCAAGCAAAGCATTCCTGCTCTTCATGGCCTTGTTGTGGACAGAGAATAAATCCACTCAGAATCACTTTTACTGCACAAGGAAAGACACTTGCAAGAAAACAATGGATGGTTGGGTTTACTTGGGGAGGACGTCAGTGGGATGGTCAAGGAGATGAAGGGAATATTTTTACAATTCGTCTCTCGATGTCCATGTCTACTTATGATGTTGGTCCCAATCCCAATTTGAAATCAAACTTTTTACAAAAACCCAATATCCAGGTGAATCCATTAGTACAGTTGGTCAATTCTTCTTACACATTGCTAGCAACTACACTTAATGATTCATCTAAAACTGATCAATGTTGGCTTTGCTTATCTGATTTGCCGCCATTCTACGATGCAGTAGCTTCCAATGAACCCATTAGTAACTCCACCAGTGACACACAATGCCGATGGAACACTTCCTCCATCACTATCACTGACATAGTAGGTAGGGGATGTTGCCTAGGACACATACCTGCTAATTATTCCCAATATTGTCAGAATGTTTCATCAGGGTATCACTGTAATGTATATCTACCAAAGAGAGATCAAACCTTAACATTGGAGGCTACGGTCCTCTATACACCACCTCCAATGGCAATATCACAGCTCGCCTCAAGGGACAATTCTTTATCCCAGGTAATAATTCTATATGGGCCTGCTCCACAGGAGCAACTGCTTGTGTTCATGGTGATGTTCTTATTGCTCAGGGATCTTTTTGCATTCAGGTAAAATTGATCCCAAAGATCACTTTTATCCAGGGTCAGAACTTGTCAATGAACTTGAACCTCCACAATTCCCCCTTCGTCAAAAAGAGAAGTTATAACAGCTGTAACACTATCTGTATTGCTGGGTCTTGGAGCAGCAGGTGCAGCCACTGGGGTAGCGGCTCTAGCTGTTGGTCATCAACAATTAGCAACCCTTAGTTTACAAATAGATGAAGATCTCAAACACATAGAGACTTCAATCTCTGCTCTCCAAAATTCTCTCTCATCTCTAGCTGAAGTGACTCTTCAGAACAGAAGAGGTCTAGATTTGTTATTTTTAAACAAAGGGGGATTATGTGTAGCAATAAAGGAAGAATGTTGTTTTTATGCTGATCATTCAGGAATTGTCAAAGATTCCATGGCTGAATTAAGTAAACGTTTGAAGGATAGAGAGAATGAACGACAACAAGGTCAGCCATGGTATCAAGGCATGTTTAATTTTTCTCCCTGGTTAACCACACTATTGTCTGCTTTAATAGGTCCTCTTGTGCTATTGCTTCTTGCTTGTACTATTGGTCCATGTGTATTAGGACGTTTACTTACATTTTTGAGGGATCGTTTGAATACACTTGATAATGAAGTTAACAATACTCAAAAATCAGTTAGCTTTCTCACATCTATCATTGAATCAAAAGACCTTGTCAAAAAACCTTTGCTGGAATGGTACTCTGACCTAGAGTCAGAAGAGCAAATAGACACTAATAACTCCTTTTCTCCCAAAGAAGTTTTGTTAACTCTGCCTAGCCACGATTTGGGGGATGAGGACTTTTCCTCGTATGAGTTGGTTCTGCAAGGCATCAATAAACCGAAGGGTTTGTTGCCACCTTATGGGACTACTCGGGAGGAGAAAGGACTCTACCTAGAATCATGAGCACAAAAATAAAGAAAAGGAGGAATTGTGGCTATTCTGCCTTGGCTATTTTTCCATAGAACATCTTGCTTAGCACGTATGCCTCTCAGGGCAAATTCCACTGAGCTGACAGGAAAGAAGCTGACAAGATTAACTCCAGAAGTCTGTGTCAGCTAAAAGATGTGTATTCAGTATTAAGACATGTTTACCGGAAAAGTATCAGTCACGAAGTATCAGTCACGAAGTTCGCTACTTGTGTCACGTAGCTGGTTCTAATGATTAACTTTGTAACTCTATTGTTTCCTGCAATCCCTCTCACCCCTTCTTTGATTCAGCACAATAAAAGAGGACAGCGCAAAGCAATCGGGGCCGCCGGGACAATTCCATCTGCCCCAGGCGCGATGTGCTTCCTCACCTGAAGAAATTGTTTTGTTTCGTGTCTTTTTCTTTGTGCTTGGCACTCACTCTTGCGAGAGTCCCGCTAAACCTCACCCTTGCGAGGGTCCCGCTAAGCTTCACCCTTGAGAGGGTCCCGCCAAATTGCTTCTTGAAAGGAATTCAGCAGCAAACCGGAAGATCGAAACAACAGACCGGTCTCTCGACGCGACAGATATACCCCTGGGGTCACTGTTTTGTTGTGGTTGTGGTCCTTCCTCCCAGTCAGGGCAAGTCCAGAAAGTGATGCTGGGGAAGAGAATTCAGCACCCAGGGAATTGACTTCTGCTGTCCTTCAACATGGCCTCTTGTCTCCAGAGATTGCTGGGGAAGGTCACCCAGACCTATGGAGTTTGGTGCCGCTTCTAAGTTAATGCCATTTAACTGTAGTGTTGCTTGTCTTCTAATGACAATCGGCACCCTTGATCTCTGCCCAAGGTTAAGAGTAGACCCTGTTTGGAATTCTGTTTTATGTCATAATCGCATATATTGATCTTAATTGCAGCCGGTTTTAAAATTGCTTGTACCTGAAATGAAATTTCATTTCCCATCTTTTCTAGCAATATTAATTTTGAGATTAAAGCTCATTAAGAAGCAGGAAAGTGACAACTTGTGGACTAGTGGACTAGATCATTGGGTTATCTTACCATGTTCCTATAATACACCAAGATTCTTTTTATTTTGATTTTTCTTAGTTTTTTTAAATAAAGAATGGACTGTAAGTTCTGCAGGTGCTATCTATCCATCCCTATCTATCTATCTATCTATCTATCTATCTATCTATCTATCTATCTATCTATCTATCTATCTAAATATGCATCCATATCTATCTATCTATCTATCTATCTATCTATCTATCTATCTATCTATCTATCTATACTACCTACCTACCTACCTACCTACCGACCTACCATATTTCTCACAAAATAAGGCCAGGCCTTATTTTTTTTTTTGACCCCCGAATAAATGGCTTGTCCATCTTTTAGGGGTGACTCCCCCAGAGGAGCCCATATGCACGTACATCTCCACGAGGCTGTTTCTTTTGGCTGACAAAAGCTCCCCTGAAGAGCAGAGTCCCCAGCCGCTGGGCGAGTCATGGCTGCCCATGTCCCTCGCCATTAGGCAGTGTCTTTCGGGCGATGGAAGCTCCCCAAGGGCAGTCACCAGCCACTTCGATCGGCCAGTAGAAGCGGTCTTGGGGCAAGCGCCCACGCACACTCCCCTCTCCGGGAGGCCACTTCTATCAGCCGATCAAAGTGGCCAGTGACTTCCCTTGGGGAGCTTCCATCGCCCGAAAGACACTGCCTAAAGGCGAGGGGACACGGGCAGCCACGCCTCATCCCGAAGCGGCTGGGGACTCTGCCTTCGGGGAGCTTCTATCGACTGATGTTCTGTCGGTAGATCGGGGTATTCTAGCCTAGGCTACCTGCAGGGCACTCCTAAAGGCAAGTTTTCTCCCCACCCACCCCCGCCCTTCCCTCCATTTCTCTTCACCTCGTGTAGTTCTAACGAACGATGTGAGAAATGGAGGGGAAACGCATAGGCCTAAATTTTGGGAGTGGGGCTTAATTTCACCTCATGCCTAGAAATCATGCTGGGCCTATTGGTGGAGGCCCTATTGTAGGAGAAACACGGTATCTATCTATCTATCTATCTATCTATCTATCTATCTATCTATCTATCTATCTATCTATCTCTATATTTATTTATCCATCCATATCTATCTCTATCTATCTCTATCTATCATCACTCTATATCTACTCATCCATCTCTATCTATCTATCTATCTATCTATCTATCTATCTATCTATCTATCTATCTATCTCTATATTTATTTATCCATCCATATCTATCTCTATCTATCTCTATCTATCATCACTCTATATCTACTCATCCATCTCTATCTATCTATCTATCTATCTATCTATCTATCTATCTATCTATCTATCTATCTATCTATCTATCTCTATATTTATTTATCCACCCATATCTATCTCTATCTATCTCTATCTATCATCACTCTATATCTACTCATCCATCTCTATCTATCTATCTATCTATCTATCTATCTATCTATCTATCTATCTATCTATATCTATATTTATTTATCCATCCATATCTATCTCTATCTATCTCTATCTATGATCACTCTATATCTACTCATCCATCTCTATCTATCTATCTATCTATCTATCTATCTATCTATCTATCTATCTATCTATCTATCTATCTATCTATCTATCTATCTATATCATCTATCTATATATTTCTATATCTATTTAATCAACCATATCTATCTTTATCTATCCATATCTATCTATCTATTAACTATCTCTATCTACCCATCCATCCCTATCTATCTATCTATCTATCTATCTATCTATCTATCTATCTATCCATCCATCCATCCATCCATCCATCCATCCATCCATCCATCCATCCATCCATCCATCCAATTTACTAGCCACCCATCTTATCACAGGGAAACCCTACAAAGATGGCGGTGATGCCCACAGTGTGGTGGATGGTGCAACCTGATTTCTAGCGACAGGATTTCTGGAGATCTGGTGGATCTTCCTCTGTTGTGGGGATCTTCTATTTGAGAGGGGGGCTCTGACCTTCCCAATTTCTTGGGCTGAGACTTTCTATCCCAAAAAAGGTACTGTTGGAACTCCTTTGTTCCTGGTTTATTGGCACCCGTTGTTCAGGGAGGATGTTTCTTCACTGGGGGAGACATTAATATGGACTTCTTGGCCCAGAAGGGGAACTGTGGTGGACTGAGTGGAAGGGGGGGGGGAAATTGAAGGGACAGGCAGGCCCACCCTGGCAGGGAGGAGCAGAGGAAGGCCCGTATCCCAGGTCCACCGCTTGGAAGTTCTCCCCCTGAACCTCCCTCAGATTCTGCTCTCAGGGCCTGCAGACCAGATCCTGGGTGGCTCCGGGTTCAAGCTGTGGCTTTTCAGGGCCAGGTTGATGTGCCATGAGACTCTCTTCTCCTCCAGGAGGTTCCCAGCCATGTCTGACCGAAGCCGGGTGAGTCCCAGAGGGGAGGAAGCCCACCCCAACATCTGGGATTGTCCCAGGGAGACCCCAGAGGAGGGAGGAGGGGGCTATGGTCATCCAGGGTTTCTCACCGGCCTTGAGGAGGCTCCATGTGGACCTCTGGCTTCTCTCAGGGGGGCTGTGAGGACCCCGGCCTGGTCAAGCCTGTTGTGTGAACGGGGTCCTCGCCAGAAGAAAAGGGTCCCCAATACAGGTAGTCCTCAAGTTATGACCACAACTGAACCCAACATTTCTGTTGTTAAGTGAGACATCCATCAAGTGAGTTTTGCCCCATTTGATGACCTTTCTTTCCACAGTCATTAAATGAATCATTGTAGTTGATAAGTTAGGAACCCGGTCATTAAGTGAATTTGGCTTCCCCATTGAGTTTGCTTGTCAGAAGGTCGTAAAAGGGGATCACAATGGCTCTGGGACACTGGTACCATCATAAACATGAAACTGTGGCCAATTCTGAATTCTGATCTCTGCATTTGATGCTGCAAAGGTCATTAATTGTGAAAAACAGTCCTAAGTCCCATTTCTCAGTGTGGTTGTAACTTGGATCGGTCACTAAATGAATGGTTGGAAGTCGAGGCCTGCCTGTGTATCTCCTCTTGATCAGCTTCTCTCCCAGGAATTCATTTTCTTCCAAGTCCCCATCATCCACTGACTCCTCAGCCAACAGGTTCAACCTCCGGAAACAAACCATGGTTAAGAGGTGCAGGTGTGAATGCAGCCACTGGGGAAGAGCCTGGGTTCAGTGGGTTGTGTGGATCCCACCAGAGGCAGTTGGGTGGGGTGGGAGTTCAATCCTGGGGGGCCCTGAGTTCCAGTGCTGCCTAGGGCTCCAAGCCAGCTAGGAGGCTCTGGGCCAGCCGCTCTCTCGGAGCCCTGGGAAAGAGGCAATGGCAACCGCTTCTGAGCAGCCTGGCCAAGATCTCTGGGCCGGCTTCCCCTGGGGGCTTCCGGACCACCTTCCCACCCATCTGGCCAAGGCTGAGGGGCCTCTCTGGGCCTGGCTTCCTCCTTGCCGGTCAAGCGGCCTCCAAAGGGCTGGATTCGGAGAGGGTTTGGCAGGGGACTGTGCTGTGAGGAGGGGCCACGCAGGGTCCTGCAGGGCCAGGCGGGTCTGCAGTGGGTCTGCCCCCTCCCAGTAAGGGCAGGGAGGGAGTGGGGCAGGGGGAGAGGGAGGCAGGGGGAGCCCCTCCCATCTGGTCAGGGCAGCTCAGGTGCTATCAAAAAGCCCACCTCTGAGGGAGGAGCCTTCCTTGGGATTGGCTGGGAGAACAGCTCTGGCATCACAGGTGGGGGACAGGTGGAGCTCCCAGGTGAGCCCTGGGCACCTTGGGGCTGGTGAGGTCCAGGGGGGAGGGGAGGTCAGCCTGGGGCCCTAGTGCCAATTTCCCCTGGGGCAGCCAGGGGCTTCTTCCTCCTCCTGCTCTGGGAAGTGGGGGCGCCCCCTGGAGGGGCTCCCTCTGGCCTTGCTGGGCAGGGTGGGGGATCTGTCCCCAGGGGCCCAGGGCAGGGGGAGTGAATGGGGTGAGGGTCCCCAGGTTGCATCTCTTGCCAGGATCCGAGTCTGGTGTGCCAGCTTTGCACCTGGCAGGTGGGGGCTGCTGTTCCGCAGGGTTATGGGGTTGTGTGAAGCCGACCCAGCTTGGTCAGGCCAGAAGGAAGGGCCGAGGCCGGAGGAGAGCCTCTTGGGAGATTCACGGGGCTTCCGGTGCCTTTTGGGGACTCAGGATTGGACCTGGCCCTCCAGCCAAGCCCAGCACTGGTGGGGCCCCTCAGTCCCCGTTGCAGGACCCCACGGCAGAGTCCTTGCAAGGGGTTGGGTGAAGGTCCTCCAGGTGGCTTCAGGGGCTCAGATCCATTGAGCGAGTGAGCCCAACTCCTTTGAGCATCATGGGAGTTTGAGTCCTCTTTCACCTGCTTTGGGAAGGAAGGAACCCTCTTTCCTGGGCTGCCTTGAGTGGGACAAGTTCCCAGCTGTTGCTGGGGGCATCCAGGTGTTTCCAGGCATTTCTGCAGCAGTTTTAGCAAGCTGGTCGCATCTCAGCCGGGCTTTGCCCATAGCCGGTCGTGAGTCTTTCCTGGGGGTGCAGAGGAGGTGGGCTTTAGAGGGAACCAGTCTCAAAGCGGCTTCCTTCTCCCTTTCCTTCTGTGAGGTTGCAATTCACACGAAACATGAGACACGACACGGATCTTCAAACACGAGTTGATTTATTCGGTTCTGCAGAAGCGGGTTCACATCAAAGGCAGCAGGATGGAACCTCGAGCATAGTTGCTAAACATACTTATACCTAACTCTCGCCCCATCATACGAGGGCTTGGTTCACAGACTCTATCCTTATCTGATATAGTAACTCCCATTACTTATCAGTACTTTCCAGACTACCAACTGACAGTAGGTGGTTTTGGCTATTTCCTCTGGAAAAGTACTGAAGCTGCCTTTGAAACACACATATATACAAAATGGATTCATATTGCTCTACTTCTTACAATCCCCCCTTTTCTGGATCATAACTGTTTCAAAGGCAATTAGGTCCTTATCAATTTTTTTCGAAATGGCAGTTTCATCCTCTTTACTATACAACAATTTTTCTATTTCTTCTGGCTTACTAAATTTTATCTTACCACAGGCAGATATCATCATTTGCATCAAATTAGGCAAGCATTGAATACAACAACATAAAGCAATCAAGATTACTATAATTGTTATAACTGTTGTCAAAATAGATTTCCACCAACTACCATCTGGCAGCCAAAACCATAATGCATCCCACAATGAACCTGCTATTCCAGATTCATCCCATTGTTTCTGATATTCTTTTACTCTTTCTTCCATATCTTTTACAGTTCTAGTGATATTTGGCTCATAATTATGTATATAGGTGCAGCAATGTGAATGAATTAAGGCACACACTCCCCCTTTAGCAGCTAACACAATATCTAAAGCAAATCTGTTTTGCAAAGCTACTTGTCTTACCTCAGATAATTCTTCATTAATCATCTTAATTGTTCTAATTGTGTCATTAAACATAGCAACTGTAAAATTATTTAATCTGGTAATATCTCGATAATTCATCCCTATTCCAAGTGGGGCTATTAAAGCTCTGGCCGTACCTTCATACCAGGATCTATGGTGTATTCAGAATCTAACTCTCTTTCATTTCTAATTCGTGTATTTGGCAATTTATCTAATTTGTATATTACAGGTAATACAAAACCTATGGTGCAAGTACCTGACCATAATTTTGGTATTTCTCTATAAGCATGTTTTCCACATCATCCATCTATTATTTCCCATAGCCCAAGGCATGTTTGAAGTTCTAGTCCAATTGATTATGTCCTCAAAGTAAACACACATCTGACAATAATATTTATACTCTGGCATATATTCATTCTTACATCTATAACTGTTCCCTATACTATGATTAAAACATGTTTTAGGCATTTCCAATGTCTTGTTACACTTTTCCCAATCTCCAAGAAATAGTCCTCCAGTGACATTCCTTTTGAAACAAACATAAGCCGTTTCTCTTAAATGAACAAATACTTTCCTAGTCATTTTTCTTTTTACAGGTCCAGTTTTGGTCTCTCCTCATTGGCACCATCATCTGTTGTGTTAGTGGTACCCCATGTAAAATCACTCCTTCCTTAGCTTTCCCAGGTAAATGCATACATAACCAACAATCAGTAACATTCAAACTCTTAGCCGTTGCTCTTATGTCTTGGATATAACAATTATCCGTCCAGAGATCTTCTCCAAGATCCCCTGCTCTCTGAACGTATTGAGATTGTTCGGTTTCTGCTTCCTCAACCTGTTGTAAGACAAAAACACTCACAAGTACAGTTGAAATACACAGAAACATATACATGATTTTATCTTTTAAAAGTCAGTTTCAAAGGTTGTCCTTCCACTGGGTGACTTCTCCAAAGCTTCTTAGGTTCTGGAGCTGCTTTCACGACTGTAGTGAGTCCATCCACTTTCCTTCATCCGGACAGCAGACTCAGTAGTCAGAAGCACTTGGTAAGGTCCTTCCCAATTGGGTTGCAATTTCTCAGTCCTCCAAGTCTTCCACGAGCACCCAATCACCAGTTTCATAGGGATGTTGACTTCCTACTAGCGGTGGTCGCTGTGCCAAAAGTCCCTGTTTGTGAAGAGACAATAAAGACCTGGACAGTGTCTGCAAGTATTTTCTCACGAACATATCTCTGAATTCTGGTATGAGTCCCCCAAGGGTTGTAAGATATAATTCGGCCCATTAACATTTCAAAAGGTGAAACTCCCACATCCTTCCTAGGACAAGTTCTAATTCTTAATAAAGCTAGAGGCAAATTCTTAGTCCAAGGCAGTCCATTTTCTAAATGCAGTTTTGTCAAATGTTTCTTAATTTCAAAGTTCCCTTGTTCCACTTTTCCAGATGATTGAGGATGCCAAGGAGTGTGCAGATCCCACTTCACCCCTATCGCCCTCATTACTTCTTGAAGAATTTTCTGTGTAAAATGTGTACCCCTATCTGAATCAATTACTTCAAACATGCCATATCTAGGTATGATTTGTTCTAACAAAATTTTGTCACCATAGAAGCTGTAGCTTGCTTCGTGAGGAAAGGCTTCCATCCATCCTGTCAAATGATCTTTGATTACCAACAAATATTTCCATCCACCACTAGGTGGCAATTCAGTATAGTCAATCTGTATCTTTTGGAACGGCCAGGCTGCTAATGGCGCGTCCTCCTCTATCTGTCTTTTTGGATGCACTTTTATTTACTTTCAAACATATCAAACATTTCCAACAAATGGGTGCGCTATTGTCCACATATCTAAACTCCAATAATGTGGTTTTATGGCTTGTACCAATGCTTCAGTTCCCCAATGACTTCCCTCATGTAAATACTGCATCACATTCCTCATTTGGGGTCCCGATAAAACTGGTATTCCCTTAGATGTAAACCATCCTTTCTCAGTTTCTTCACATCCCTCTTTCTCTAATTTCTTTCTATCATTCTCATCTGGTTTCCATTCCTCATGTGGCTCTTCTTCCAGCAAAGGAATAGACACCATTTGCAGTATCAACTCTCCTGACAGCAACAAATCATCCACATACTGAATCAAACTCACCCCTGGTTCCCTTGGAAATGTCTGTAACTTTTCTTCCAGAGCTTGTCCAAACAACAGGGGACTTTCTGTGTAGCCTTGAGGCAGCACAGTCCATCTCAACTGTTGCTTTCTTCCTGTCTCTGGATCATCCCATTCAAAGGCAAACAAGTCTCTACTCCCTTCTTCTAACGGACATGCCCAAAGGCGTTTTTCAGATCTATCACCGTGAACCATTTATCTTTGGGCGGAATATGCCTCAAGATAGTGTACGGATCAGAAACCACAGG
>NW_028263062.1:12500-15000 GCF_049901735.1 Notechis scutatus | reverse complement strand
ATAGACAGATGGTGGTGGTGGATGGATAGATAGTGGTAGATAGATGGATAGTGGTGGATAGATGGATAGATAGATAGATAGTAGATGGATGTAGATGGATGGATGGATAGTGGATGGATGGATGGATGGTAGATAGATGGATGGATGGATGGTGGTGGATAGTGGATAGATGGATAGTAGATGGTAGATAGTAGATAGATAGATGGATGGATGGATGGGTAGATGGATGTAGATAGATAGATGGATGGATAGATAGATGATGGTAGTGGATAGATGGATGTGGATGGTGGATAGATAGATAGTAGATGGATGGATAGATAGATAGATAGATAGATGGTGGTAGATAGATAGTGGATAGATGGATGGTAGATAGATGGATGGTAGATGGATAGTAGATGGATAGATAGATAGATAGATGGATGGATAGTTGGAAAGATGGATAGATGGATGGTAGATAGTGGATAGATAGTAGTGGATAGATAGATGGATGGATGGATAGATAGTAGATAGTAGTAGATGGATGGTAGATGGATGGTAGATGGATAGATAGATGGATAGATAGATGGATAGATGGATGGTGGATGGATAGTAGTGGTGGATAGTAGATGGTAGTGATAGTGGATGGATGGTGGATGGATGGGTGGATGGATGGATAGATGGATAGATGGATGGATGGTGGATGGGTAGTAGTGGTAGATGGTGGATGGATGGTAGATGGTAGATGGATGGATGGATGGATAGATGGATAGATAGATGGATGGATGGTAGATAGTAGATAGATGGATGGATGGATGGTAGATGGATGGTAGTAGATAGATGGATAGATGGATGGATAGATAGATGGTAGATGGTAGTGGAGGTGGATGGTAGTGGATGGATGGTGGATAGTGGTGGTGGATAGATAGATGGATGGTGGTGGATGGATGGTGGTAGATAGATAGATGGATAGTAGCAGATAGATGTGGATGGATAGATGGATAGATGGTAGATGGATGGGTAGTAGTGGTAGATGGATAGTAGATGGATAGATGGGTGATGGATGATAGATAGATAGATGATAGATAGATAGATGGATAGTAGATGGATGGATAGATAGATGGATGGATAGATAGATAGATAGATAGATGGACAGTAGATGGATGGATAGATGGTAGATAGATAGATGGATAGTAGATGTGGTAGATGGTAGATAGATAGATGGATGGTTAGATAGATGGATGGATGGATGGATGGATAGATAGATAGATAGATAGATAGATAGATGGATATATTGATGGATAGATAGATAGTAGATGGATAGATAGATAGTAGATAGATGGTAGATGGTAGATGGATGGATAGTGGATAGTGGTAGATAGATGGATGGATGTGGATGGATGGATAGATGGATGGATGGATAGTAGATGGATGGATAGATAGATAGATGGGTGATGTGGATGATAGATGGATAGTAGAGTAGATGGATGGATGGTGGATGTGGATGATGGTAGATAGATGGATAGATGGATAGATGGTGGATAGATGGATAGATAGATGGATAGATGGATGGATGGATAGATGGATAGATAGATGGTGGATGATGGTAGATAGATGGATGGATGGATAGATGGATGGATGGGTGGTAGATGGATGGATGGATGGATGGTTGGATAGATGGATGGATGGATGGATAGATGGATGGATGGATGGTGTAGTGGTGGTGGTGTGTGGATGGATGGATGGATGGAGATGGATGGATAGATAGATAGATAGATGGATGGATGGATAGATAGATAGATGGTAGATGGATAGATGGATGTGTAGATGGATGGAGATGGATGGATGGATGGTGGATGGATGGATAGTAGATAGATAGATGGATGGGTAGATGGTGGATGATAGGTAGTGGATGGTAGATAGATGGATGGATAGTTGGTGGATGGATGGATGGTGGTTAGATGGATAGTAGATAGTGGTAGATAGATGGATGGTAGATGGGATGATGGTAGATGGAGGGATAGATGGATGGATAGATAGATGGATAGATAGATGGATGGATGGATGGATGGATAGTAGATGGATAGATAGATAGATGGATAGATGGATGAGGATGGATGGATAGATAGTGGATGTAGTAGATAGATAGATAGATAGTAGATAGATAGTAGTAGATAGTAGATAGATAGATGGATGGATGGATAGTAGATGGATAGATAGTAGATGGATAGATAGATAGTGGATGGATGGATGTATAGTAGATGGATAGATGGATAGATAGATAGATGGATAGATGGATGGAGTGGATAGATGGTGGATGGTAGATGATAGTAGATAGATAGTGGATAGTAGATAGATAGTAGATGGATGGATGTAGTGGTAGATGGTGGATGGATGGATAGATGGGTGGTAGATGGATGGATGGATGGTGCGTGGTGGATAGATGGTGGATGATGGGTAGTGGTGGATGGATGGATGGATGGATGGATGGTGGTGGATGGTGGATGGTAGATGGATGGTGGAT
>NW_028263062.1:5000-7500 GCF_049901735.1 Notechis scutatus | reverse complement strand
GGTGGTGGTAGATAGTGGTAGATGGTAGATGGATGGATGGATAGTAGATAGTAGTGGTAGATGTGTAGTGGATGGTGGTGTGGATAGATAGTAGATAGATGGATAGATGGATGATGGTAGCAGATAGATGGATAGATAGATAGTAGTAGTGGATGGATGGATAGATAGTAGATAGATAGATAGATGGATAGATAGATAGTAGATGGATAGATAGATAGATAGATGGTAGATGGATGGATGGAAAGATAGATAGATAGATAGATAGATAGATGGATGGATGGATAGATGGATGGATAGATAGATAGATAGATAGATAGATAGATAGATAGATAGATGGATAGATGGATAGATGGATAGATAGATAGATGGATGGATAGATAGATATAGATGATAGATGGTGGATGGATAGATGGATGGATGGATAGATGGATGGATGGATAGATAGTGGATGGATAGATAGTAGTAGTGTGTGAGTGTGGGGTGGATGGATGGATGGATGGATGAGGGTGGTGGATGGATGGTGATGTGGTAGATGGATGGATGGATGGATGGTAGATGGATGGATGGATAGATAGTAGTAGTGGTGGTGGATGGTGGTGGTAGTAGATAGATAGATAGTGGTGGATGGTAGATGGATGGATGGAAGGTGTGGATGGATGGATGGATGGATGGTGGATAGATGGATAGATGGTGGATGGTAGTAGATAGTGGATGGATGGATAGATGGTGGATGGTGGTGGATGGTGGATGGATGGATAGATGGATGGATAGATGGTAGATGGATGGATGGTGATGGTGTGTGGATGGTAGATAGTGGTAGTAGTAGATAGATGGATGGATGGATGGATAGATGGGTAGTGGATGGATGGTAGATAGATGGATGGTAGATGGATGGATGGATGGATAGATAGTAGATAGATAGATAGATGGATGATAGATAGATGGATGGATGGATAGATAGTTGGTAGATGGATGGATAGATAGATAGATAGTGGATGATAGTAGATGTAGATAGATAGATAGATAGATAGATAGATAGATAGATAGATAGATAGATAGATAGATGGATAGATGGATCGAAGGATAGATAGATAGATAGTAGATGGATAGATGGATGGATGTAGATAGATAGATGGATAGATGATAGATAGATAGTAGATGGATGGATGGTAGTAGTAGTAGATAGATGGGGGTGGTAGTAGTGGTAGATGGATAGATAGTGGTGGTAGTAGTGGATGGTAGTAGTAGTGTAGATAGTAGATAATAGATGGATGGGATGGATGGATGGATAGATAGAAAAATAGATAGATGGTGGATGATGGATGGATAGTAGTGGATGGATGGATAGATGGATGGTAGCAGTGTAGATGGATGGATGGATGGATGGATAGATAGATAGATGGATGGATAGATGGATAGATGGATAGATGGATAGATAGTAGATGGATAGATGGATGGTAGATAGTAGATGGGTGATGGATGGTGGATAGATGGATATGGATAGTGGATGGATGGATGGTAGATGGATGGTGGATGGATAGATGGTAGATGGATAGTAGTGGATGGATGGTGGATGGATGGTGGATGGTAGATGGATGGATAGTGGATTGGATGGATGATGGATGGATGGATAGATGGATAGATGGTGTGGATGTGGTAGTAGATAGATAGATAGATAGATGGATAGATGGTGGATGGATGTGATGGATGGATAGATGGATGGATAGTGGATGGATAGTGGATAGATGGTAGTGGATAGTAGATAGATGGTAGATAGTAGGTAGTAGATAGATAGTAGATGCGGTGGTAGATGGTAGATAGTAGTAGATGTGGTGTAGATGGATAGATGGATAGATGGTGGTAGATAGATAGATGGATAGATGGATGGTAGATGGATAGATAGATAGATAGTGGATAGATAGATGGATAGATAGATAGATAGATAGATGGATAGATAGATAGATAGATGGATAGATAGATGGTAGACAGATGGTGAGTAGATAGATAGTAGATGATGGATAGATAGATAGATGGATGGATAGATGGATAGATGGATAGATAGATAGATAGATGGATCGAAGGATAGATATATAGATGGATAGATGGATAGATGGATAGATGATAGATGGATAGATGGATGGTGGATGGATAGATAGATAGATGGATAGATAGATAGTAGATGGATGGTGGATGATGGTAGATGGATAGATGGATGGTAGTAGATGGATAGTGGTAGATGGTAGATGGATGGTAGTGAAGGGTAGTAGATAGTAGATAGATAGATAGATAGATAGATAGATGGATGGATGGAGGTGGATGTGATGGATGGATGGATGGATGGATGGATAGTAGTAGATAGATAGTGTGGTGGTAGTGGTGGTGGTAGATGGATGGATAGATGGATGGTGGATGGATGGTGGATGGTGGATGTAGTGGATAGATAGATGGATAGTGGATGGTGGATAGATGGATGGATGGATGGATGGATGGATAGATGGAT
>NW_028263061.1:0-20677 GCF_049901735.1 Notechis scutatus | reverse complement strand
GTTCTTTCCTATGCTTTCAGTTCTTCCTCCCCATTCTGAGATATGCCTTGGGATAACTCCACAGGAAAAGCTCGCCCACGAAAACCATGTGTTTTTTGAATGTATTCCCCCCGAAGAACATGGAAATGAGCTTAATTTTGAAATCCGAGGTCAGATTCAAAGGTTATGTTTTCCTATAAATTGAGTTCTTTCCTATACATTCAGTTCTTTCGCTATGTTGAGATATGCCTTGGGATAACTCCACAGGAAAAGCTAGCCCCCGAAAACCATGTCTTTTTTGGTATTCCACCGAAGAACATGAAAATAGCTTAATTTTGAAATCCGAGGTCAGATTCAAAGTTTGTATTCCTATTAAGTTGAGTTCTTTCCTATACATTCAGTTCCTTCGCCCGTTTGAGATATGCCTTGGGATAACTCCACAGGAAAAGCTGCCCCCCGAAAACCATGTGTTTTTGAAGTATTCCACCCCGAAGAACGTGAAAATGAGCTTAATTTTGAAATCCCAGGTCAGATTCAAAGTTATTATTCCTATAAATTGAGTTCTTTCCTATACATTCAGTTCTTTCGCCATTCTGAGATATGCCTTAGGATAACTCCACAGGAAAAGCTCCGCCCACGAAAACCATGTAGTTTTTTAATGTGTTCCACCCGAAGAACATGAAAATGAGCTTAATTTTGAAATCCGAGGTCAGATTCAGTTATGTATTCCTATAAATTGAGTTCTTTCCTATACATTCAGTTCTCTTCGCCATGTTAGATATGCCTTGGGATAACTCCACAGGAAAAGCGAGCCCTGAAAACCATGTGTTTTTGAATGTATTCCACCCCGAAGCATGAATAGCGATTTTTGAAATCCCAGGTCAGATTCAAAAGTTATGTATTCCTATAAATTGAGTTCTTTCCTATACATTCAGTTCTTTTCGCCAGGTTTGAGATATGCCTTGGGATAACTCCACAGGAAAAGCTGCCCCCGAAAACCATCATTTTTGAATGTATTCCACCCGAAGAACATGAAAATGAGCTTAATTTTGAAATCCGAGGTCAGATTCAAAAGTTATGTATTCCTATAAATTGAGTTCTTTCCTATACATTCAGTTCTTCGCCATGCTGGATATGCCTTGGGATAACTCCACAGGAGCTGCCCACCAAGCCATGTGGTTTTTGAATGTATTCCACCCGAAGAACGTGAAAATGAGCTTAATTTTGAAATCCAGGTCAGATTCAAAGTTTGTATTCCTATAAATTGAGTTCTTTCCTATACATTCAGTTCTCTCGCCGTTTTGAGATATGCCTTGGGATAACTCCACAGGAAGCTCGCCCACGAAAACCATGTGTTTTTTGAATGTATTCCACCCGAAGAACATGAAAATGAGCTTAATTTTGAAATCCAGGTCAGATTCAAAAGTTTGTATTCCTATAAATTGAGTTCTTTCCTATACATTCAGTTCTTTCGTCTTTTGAGATATGCCTTGGGATAACTCCACAGGAAAGCTTCGCCCATGAAAGCCATGTGGTTTTTTAGTGTATTCCACCCGAAGAACTGAAAATGAGCTTAATTTTGAAATCCAGGTCAGATTCAAAAGTTATGTATTCCTATAAATTGAGTTCTTTCCTATACATTCAGTTCTTTCGCCATTCTGAGATATGCCTTGGGATAACTCCACAGGGAGCTGCCCTGAAAGCCATGTGGTTTTTGAATGTATTCCACCCAAAGAACATGAAAATGAGCTTAAATTTTGAAATCCAAATTCGGAAGATTCAATGGTTTATGTATTCTATAAATTGAGTTCTCTATACATTCAATTATTTCGCCATTTTGAGATATGCCTTGGGATAACTCACAGGAAAAGCTTCATTGCAACGATGTCATTTTTGAATATATTCCACCCGAAGAACATGAAAATGAGCTTAAAGTCAGATTTCTATAAATTGAAAGATATGCCTTGGGATAACTCCACAGGAAAAGCTCGCCCACGAAAACCATGTAGTTTTTTGAATGTGTTCCACCCGAGAGAACATGAAAATGAGCTTAATTTTGAAATCCGAGGTCAGTTCAAAGTTATCCTATAAATTTCTTTCCTACTCCCATTTAGAGTCTCTTCGCCATGTTGAAAAGGATATGCCTTGGGATAACTCCACGAAAGGCTAAGCCCACGAAAACCATGTGGTTTTGAATGTATTCAAGAACATGAAAATGAGCTTAATTTTGAAATCCGAGGTCAGATTCAAAAGTTATGTATTCTATAAATTGCTTTCCTATACATTCAGTTCTTTACTTAATTTCTGAGATATGCCTTAGGATAACTCCACAGGAAAAGCTCGCCCACGAAAACCATGTGGTTTTTGAATGTATTCACCCGAAGAACATGAAAATGAGCTTAATTTTGAAATCCGAGGTCAGATTCAAAAGTTATGTATTCCTATAAATTGAGTTCTTTCCTATACATTCAGTTCTTTCGCCATGTTGAGATATGCCTTGGGATAACTCCACAGGAAAAGCTCGCCCACGAAAACCATGTGGTTTTTGAATGTATTCCACCCGAAGAACATGAAAATGAGCTTAATTTTTGAAATCCGAGGTCAGATTCAAAAGTTATGTATTCCTATAAATTGAGTTCTTTCCTATACATTCAGTTCTTTCGCCATTCCTGAGATATGCCTTGGGATAACTCCACAGGAAAAGCTAGCCCACGAAAACCATGTCGTTTTGAATGTATTCCACCCCGAAGAACATGAAAATGAGCTTAATTTTGAAATCCAGGTCAGATTCAAAGTTGTATTCCTATAAATTGAGTTCTTTCCTATACATTCAGTTCTTTCGCCATTTTGAGATATGCCTTGGGATAACTCCACAGGAAAAGCTGTACGAAAACCATGTGGTTTTTGAATGTATTCCACCGAAGAACATGAAAATGAGCTTAATTTTGAAATCGAGGTCAGATTCAAAAGTTATGTATTCCTATAAATTGAGTTTCTTTTAATTTTGAAATCCTATACATTCAGTTCTTTCGCCATTTGTGTTGAGATATGCCTTGGGATAACTCCACAGGAAAAGCTCGCCCGAAAACCATGTGGTTTTTAGAATGTATTCCACCCGAAGAACATGAAAATAGGCTTAATTTTGAAATCCGAGGGGTCAGATTCAAAAGTTATGTATTCCTATAAATTGAGTTCTTTCCTATACATTCAGTTCTTTCGCCATTTTGAGATATGCCTTGGGATAACTCCACAGGAAAAGCTCGCCCACGAAAACCATGTCTTTTTTGAATGTATTCCACCCGAAGAACATGAAAATGAGCTTAATTTTGAAATCCGAGGTCAGATTCAAAAGTTATGTATTCCTATAAATTGAGTTCTTTCCTATACATTCAGTTCTTTCGCCATGTTGAGATATGCCTTGGGATAACTCCACAGGAAAAGCTCGCCCACGAAAACCATGTGGTTTTTTTTTTGAATGTATTCCACCCCGAAGAACATGAAAATGAGCTTAATTTTGAAATCATGAGGTCAGATTCAAAAGTTATGTATTCCTATAAATTGAGTTCTTTCCTATACATTCAGTTCTTTCGCCATTCTGAGATATGCCTTGGGATAACTCCACAGGGAAAAGCTCGCCCGAAAACCATGTGGTTTTTTAATGTATTCCACCCGAAGAACATGAAAATGAGCTTAATTTTTGAAATCCCAGGTCAGATTCAAAAGTTATGTATTCCTATAAATTGAGTTCTTTCCTATACATTCAGTTCTTTCGCCATTTTGAGATATGCCTTGGGGATAACTCCACAGGAAAAGCTCGCCCACGAAAACCATGTCGTTTTTGAATGTATTCCACCCGAAGAACATGAAAATGAGCTTAATTTTGAAATCCGGTCAGATTCAAAAGTTATGTATTCCTATAAATTGAGTTCTTTCCTATACATTCAGTTCTTTCGCCATGTTGAGATATGCCTTGGGATAACTCCACAGGAAAAAGCTCGCCCACGAAAACCATGTGGTTTTTGAATGTATTCCACCCCGAAGAACATGAAAATGAGCTTAATTTTGAAATCCGAGGTCAGATTCAAAAGTTATGTATTCCTATAAATTGAGTTCTTTCCTATACATTCAGTTCTTTCGCCATGTCTGAGATATGCCTTGGGATAACTCCACAGGAAAAGCTGCCCGAAAACCATGTGGTTTTTGAATGTATTCCACCCGAAGAACATGAAAATGAGCTTAATTTTGAAATCCGAGGTCAGATTCAAAGTTATGTATTCCTATAAATTGAGTTCTTTCCTATACATTCAGTTCTTTACGCCATTTTGAGATATGCCTTGGGATAACTCCACAGGAAAAGCTCGCCCACGAAAACCATGTCGTTTTTTGAATGTGTTCCACCCGAAGAACATGAAAATGAGCTTAATTTTGAAATCCGAGGTCAGATTCAAAAGTTATGTATTCCTATAAATTGAGTTCTTTCCTATACATTCAGTTCTTTAGCCATGTTGAGATATGCCTTGGGATAACTCCACGGGAAAAGCTCGCCCACGAAAACCATGTGGTTTTTGAATGTATTCCACCCGAAGAACATGAAAATGAGCTTAATTTTGAAATCCAGGTCAGATTCAAAGTTATGTATTCCTATAAATTGAGTTCTTTCCTATACATTCAGTTCTTTCGCCATGTTGAGGAGATATGCCTTGGGATAACTCCACAGGAAAAGCTGCCCACGAAAACCATGTGGTTTTTGAATGTATTCACCGAAGAACATGAAAATGGCTTGAATTTTGAAATCCGAGGTCAGATTCAAAAGTTATGTATTCCTATAAATTGAGTTCTTTCCTATACATTCAGTTCTTTACGCCATTCTGAGTATGCCTTAGGATAACTCCACAGGAAAAGCTCGCCCTGAAAACCTGTCGGTTTTTGAATGTATTCCACCCGAAGAACATGAAAATGAGCTTAATTTTGAAATCCGAGGTCAGATTCAAAAGTTATGTATTCCTATAAATTGAGTTCTTTCCTATACATTCAGTTCTTTCGCCATGTTGAGATATGCCTTGGGATAACTCCACAGGAAAAAGCTCGCCCACGAAAACCATGTGGTTTTTGAATGTATTCCACCCGAAGAACATGAAAATGAGCTTAATTTTGAAATCCGAGGTCAGATTCAAAAGTTATGTATTCCTATAAATTGAGTTCTTTCCTATACATTCAGTTCTTTCGCCATTCTGAGATATGCCTTGGGATAACTCCACAGGAAAAGCTCGTCCCCGAAAACCATGCTCGTTTTTGAAAACCATGTGGTTTTTTTTCAGAATGTATTCCACCCGAAGAACATGAAAATGAGCTTAATTTTGAAATCCTTAATTTTGAAATCGAGGTCAGATTCAAAAGTTATGTATTCCTATAAATTGAGTTCTTTCCTATACATTCAGTTCTTTCGCCATTTTGAGATATGCCTTGGGATAACTCCACAGGAGAAAAGCTCGCCCACGAAAACCATGTGGTTTTTTTGAATGTATTCCACCCGAGAAGAACATGAAAATGAGCTTAATTTTGAAATCCGAGGTCAGATTCAAAAGTTATGTATTCCTATAAATTGAGTTCTTTCCTATACATTCAGTTCTTTCGCCATTTTGAGATATGCCTTGGGATAACTCCACAGGAAAAGCTCGCCCACGAAAACCATGTGGTTTTTGAATGTATTCCACCCGAAGAACATGAAAATGAGCTTAATTTTTGAAATCCGGGTCAGATTCAAAAGTTATGTATTCCTATAAATTGAGTTCTTTCCTATACATTCAGTTCTTTCGCCATTTTGAGATATGCCTTGGGATAACTCCACAGGAAAAGCTCGCCCACTGAAACCATGTCAGTTTTTGAATGTATTCCACCCCGAAGAACATGAAAATGAGCTTAATTTTGAAATCCAGGTCAGATTCAAAAGTTATGTATTCCTATAAATTGAGTTCTTTCCTATACATTCAGTTCTTTACGCCATTTGAGATATGCCTTAGGATAACTCCACAGGAAAAGCATCGCCCACGAAAACCATGTGGTTTTTGAATGTATTCCACCCGAAGAACATGAAAATGAGCTTAATTTTGAAATCCGAGGTCAGATTCAAAAGTTATGTATTCCTATAAATTGAGTTCTTTCCTATACATTCAGTTCTTTATGCCATGTTGAGATATGCCTTGGGATAACTCCACAGGAAAAGCTTCGCCCACGAAAACCATGTGGTTTTTGAATGTATTCCACCCGAAGAACATGAAAATGAGCTTAATTTTGAAATCCGAGGTCAGATTCAAAAGTTATGTATTCCTATAAATTGAGTTCTTTCCTATACATTCCAGTTCTTTCGCCATGTTGAAATATGCCTTGGGATAACTCCACAGGAAAAGCTCGCCCACGAACACCATTTGGTTTTTGAATGTATTCCACCCGAAGAACATGAAAATGAGCTTAATTTTGAAATCGAGGTCAGATTCAAAAGATTATGTATTCCTATAAATTGAGTTCTTTCCTATACATTCAGTTCTTTCGCCATTCTGAGATATGCCTTGGGATAACTCCACAGGAAAAAGCTCGCCCACGAAAACCATGTCATTTTTGAATGTATTCCACCCCGAAGAACATGAAAATGAGCTTAATTTTGAAATCCAGGTCAGATTCAAAGTTATGTATTCCTATAAATTGAGTTCTTTCCTATACATTCAGTTCTTTCGCCATTTTGAGATATGCCTTGGGATAACTCCACAGGAAAAGCTCGCCCACGAAAACCATGTGGTTTTTGAATGTATTCACCCGAAGAACATGAAAATGAGCTTAATTTTGAAATCCGAGGGTCAGATTCAAAGTTATGTATTCCTATAAATTGAGTTCTTTCCTATACATTCAGTTCTTTCGCCATTTTGAGATATGCCTTGGGATAACTCCACAGGAAAAGCTCGCCCGAAAACCATGTGGTTTTTTGAATGTATTCCACCCGAAGAACATGAAAATGAGCTTAATTTTGAAATCCGAGTCAGATTCAAAAGTTATGTATTCCTATAAATTGAGTTCTTTCCTATACATTCAGTTCTTTCGCCATGTTGAGATATGCCTTGGGATAACTCCACAGGAAAAGCTGCGCCCACGAAAACCATGTCATTTTTTGAATGTATTCCACCCGAAGAACATGAAAATGAGCTTAATTTTGAAATCCGAGGTCAGATTCAAAGTTATGTATTCCTATAAATTGAGTTCTTTCCTATACATTCAGTTCTTTCGCCATTTTGAGATATGCCTTGGGATAACTCCACAGGAAAAGCTCGCCCACCCCGAAAACCATGTGGTTTTTGAATGTATTCCACCCGAAGAACATGAAAATGAGCTTAATTTTGAAATCCGAGGTCAGATTCAAAAGTTATGTATTCCTATAAATTGAGTTCTTTCCTATACATTCAGTTCTTTCGCCATGTTGAGATATGCCTTGGGATAACTCCACAGGAAAAACTCGCCCACGAAAACCATGTGGTTTTTGAATGTATTCCACCCGAAGAACATGAAAATGAGCTTAATTTTGAAATCCGAGGTCAGATTCAAAAGTTATGTATTCCTATAAATTGAGTTCTTTCCTATACATTCAGTTCTTTCGCCATTTTGAGATATGCCTTGGGATAACTCCACAGGAAAAGCTAAGCATACAGCGAAAACCATGTCGTTTTTGAATGTATTCCACCCGAAGAACATGAAAATGAGCTTAATTTTGAAATCCGAGGTCAGATTCAAAAGTTATGTATTCCTATAAATTGAGTTCTTTCCTATACATTCAGTTCTTTCACCATGTCTTTGAGATATGCCTTGGGATAACTCCACAGGAAAAGCTCGCCCACGAAAACCATGTCGTTTTTTGAATGTATTCCACCCGAAGAACATGAAAATGAGCTTAATTTTGAAATCCGAGGTCAGATTCAAAGTTATGTATTCCTATAAATTGAGTTCTTTCCTATACATTCAGTTCTTTACGCCATTTTGAGATATGCCTTGGGATAACTCCACAGGAAAAGCTCGCCCACGAAAACCATGTGGTTTTTGAATGTATTCCACCCGAAGAACATGAAAATGAGCTTAATTTTGAAATCCGAGGTCAGATTCAAAAGTTATGTATTCCTATAAATTGAGTTCTTTCCTATACATTCAGTTCTTTCGCCATTTTGAGATATGCCTTGGGATAACTCCACAGGAAAAGCTCGCCCGAAAACCATGTCGTTTTTGAATGTATTCCACCCGAAGAACATGAAAATGAGCTTAATTTTGAAATCCGAGGTCAGATTCAAAAGTTATGTATTCCTATAAATTGAGTTCTTTCCTATACATTCAGTTCTTTCGCCATTCTGAGATATGCCTTGGGATAACTCCACAGGAAAAGCTCAGCCCACGAAAACCATGTGGTTTTTGAATGTATTCCACCCGAAGAACATGAAAATGAGCTTAATTTTGAAATCCAGGTCAGATTCAAAGTTATGTATTCCTATAAATTGAGTTCTTTCCTATACATTCAGTTCTTTCGCCATTTTGAGATATGCCTTGGGATAACTCCACAGGAAAAGCTTCGCCCACGAAAACCATGTCGTTTTTGAATGTATTCCACCCGAAGAACATGAAAATGAGCTTAATTTTGAAATCCGAGGTCAGATTCAAAAGTTATGTATTCCTATAAATTGAGTTCTTTCCTATACATTCAGTTCTTTCGCCATTTTGAGATATGCCTTGGGATAACTCCACAGGAAAAGCTTCGCCCACGAAAACCATGTCGTTTTTGAATGTATTCCACCCGAAGAACATGAAAATGAGCTTAATTTTGAAATCCGGTCAGATTCAAAAGTTATGTATTCCTATAAATTGGTTCTTTCCTATACATTCAGTTCTTTTCGCCATTTTGAGATATGCCTTGGGATAACTCCACAGGAAAAGCTACGCCACGAAAACCATGTCGTTTTTGAATGTATTCCACCCGAAGAACATGAAAATGAGCTTAATTTTGAAATCCGAGGTCAGATTCAAAAGTTATGTATTCCTATAAATTGAGTTCTTTCCTATACATTCAGTTCTTTCGCCATTTTGAGATATGCCTTGGGATAACTCCACAGGAAAAGCTCGCCCACGAAAACCATGTCGTTTTTGAATGTATTCCACCCGAAGAACATGAAAATGAGCTTAATTTTGAAATCCGAGGTCAGATTCAAAAGTTATGTATTCCTATAAATTGAGTTCTTTCCTATACATTCAGTTCTTTCGCCATTCTGAGATATGCCTTGGGATAACTCCACAGGAAAAGCTGCTTACGAAAACCATGTGGTTTTTGAATGTATTCCACCCGAAGAACATGAAAATGAGCTTAATTTTGAAATCCGAGGTCAGATTCAAAGTTATGTATTCCTATAAATTGAGTTCTTTCCTATACATTCAGTTCTTTCGCCATTTTGAGATATGCCTTGGGATAACTCCACAGGAAAAGCTCGCCCACGAAAACCATGTGGTTTTTGAATGTATTCCACCCGAAGAACATGAAAATGAGCTTAATTTTGAAATCCGAGGTCAGATTCAAAGTTATGTATTCCTATAAATTGAGTTCTTTCCTATACATTCAGTTCTTTCGCCATTCTGAGATATGCCTTGGGATAACTCCACAGGAAAAGCTCGCCCACGAAAACCATGTCGTTTTTGAATGTATTCCACCCGAAGAACATGAAAATGAGCTTAATTTTGAAATCCGAGGTCAGATTCAAAAGTTATGTATTCCTATAAATTGAGTTCTTTCCTATACATTCAGTTCTTTCGCCATTTTGAGATATGCCTTGGGATAACTCCACAGGAAAAGCTCGCCCACGAAAACCATGTGGTTTTTGAATGTATTCCACCCGAAGAACATGAAAATGAGCTTAATTTTGAAATCCGAGGTCAGATTCAAAAGTTATGTATTCCTATAAATTGAGTTCTTTCCTATACATTCAGTTCTTTCGCCATGTTGAGATATGCCTTGGGATAACTCCACAGGAAAAGCTCGCCCACGAAAACCATGTCGGTTTTTGAATGTATTCCACCCGAAGAACATGAAAATGAGCTTAATTTTGAAATCCGAGGTCAGATTCAAAAGTTATGTATTCCTATAAATTGAGTTCTTTCCTATACATTCAGTTCTTTCGCCATTTTGAGATATGCCTTGGGATAACTCCACAGGAAAAGCTCGCCCACGAAAACCATGTCGTTTTTGAATGTATTCCACCCGAAGAACATGAAAATGAGCTTAATTTTGAAATCCGAGGTCAGATTCAAAAGTTATGTATTCCTATAAATTGAGTTCTTTCCTATACATTCAGTTCTTTCGCCATTTGAGATATGCCTTGGGATAACTCCACAGGAAAAGCTCGCCCACGAAAACCATGTGGTTTTTGAATGTATTCCACCCGAAGAACATGAAAATGAGCTTAATTTTGAAATCCGGTCAGATTCAAAAGTTATGTATTCCTATAAATTGAGTTCTTTCCTATACATTCAGTTCTTTCGCCATTTTGAGATATGCCTTGGGATAACTCCACAGGAAAAGCTCGCCACGAAAACCATGTGGTTTTTGAATGTATTCCACCCGAAGAACATGAAAATGAGCTTAATTTTGAAATCCGAGGTCAGATTCAAAAGTTATGTATTCCTATAAATTGAGTTCTTTCCTATACATTCAGTTCTTTCGCCATGTTGAGATATGCCTTGGGATAACTCCACAGGAAAAGCTCGCCCACGAAAACCATGTCATTTTTGAATGTATTCCACCCGAAGAACATGAAAATGAGCTTAATTTTGAAATCCGAGGTCAGATTCAAAGTTATGTATTCCTATAAATTGAGTTCTTTCCTATACATTCAGTTCTTTACCATTTTGAGATATGCCTTGGGATAACTCCACAGGAAAAGCTCGCCCACGAAAACCATGTCGTTTTTGAATGTATTCCACCCGAAGAACATGAAAATGAGCTTAATTTTGAAATCCAGGTCAGATTCAAAAGTTATGTATTCCTATAAATTGAGTTCTTTCCTATACATTCAGTTCTTTCGCCATTCTGAGATATGCCTTGGGATAACTCCACAGGAAAAGCTCGCCCACGAAAACCATGTCATTTTTGAATGTATTCCACCCGAAGAACATGAAAATGAGCTTAATTTTGAAATCCGAGGTCAGATTCAAAAGTTATGTATTCCTATAAATTGAGTTCTTTCCTATACATTCAGTTCTTTCGCCATTCTGAGATATGCCTTGGGATAACTCCACAGGAAAAGCTAAGCCCGAAAACCATGTGGTTTTTTGAATGTATTTCCACCCGAAGAACATGAAAATGAGCTTAATTTTGAAATCCGAGGTCAGATTCAAAAGTTATGTATTCCTATAAATTGAGTTCTTTCCTATACATTCAGTTCTTTACGCCATGTTGAGATATGCCTTGGGATAACTCCACAGGAAAAGCTCGCCCACGAAAACCATGTGGTTTTTGAATGTATTCCACCCGAAGAACATGAAAATGAGCTTAATTTTTGAAATCCGAGGTCAGATTCAAAAGTTATGTATTCCTATAAATTGAGTTCTTTCCTATACATTCAGTTCTTTCGCCATGTTGAGATATGCCTTGGGATAACTCCACAGGAAAAGCTCGCCCACGAAAACCATGTGGTTTTTGAATGTATTCCACCCGAAGAACATGAAAATGAGCTTAATTTTGAAATCCGGTCAGATTCAAAAGTTATGTATTCCTATAAATTGAGTTCTTTCCTATACATTCAGTTCTTTCGCCATTTTGAGATATGCCTTGGGATAACTCCACAGGAAAAGCTAGCGCCACGAAAACCATGTGGTTTTTTGAATGTATTCCACCCGAAGAACATGAAAATGAGCTTAATTTTGAAATCCGAGGTCAGATTCAAAAGTTATGTATTCCTATAAATTGAGTTCTTTCCTATACATTCAGTTCTTTCGCCATGTTGAGATATGCCTTGGGATAACTCCACAGGAAAAGCTCGCCCACGAAAACCATGTCGGTTTTTGAATGTATTCCACCCGAAGAACATGAAAATGAGCTTAATTTTGAAATCCGAGGTCAGATTCAAAAGTTATGTATTCCTATAAATTGAGTTCTTTCCTATACATTCAGTTCTTTCGCCATTTTGAGATATGCCTTGGGATAACTCCACAGGAAAAGCTACCCACGAAAACCATGTCGTTTTTGAATGTATTCACCCGAAGAACATGAAAATGAGCTTAATTTTGAAATCCGAGGTCAGATTCAAAAGTTATGTATTCCTATAAATTGAGTTCTTTCTATACATTCAGTTCTTTCGCCATTCTGAGATATGCCTTGGGATAACTCCACAGGAAAAGCTCGCCCACGAAAACCATGTCGTTTTTGAATGTATTCCACCCGAAGAACATGAAAATGAGCTTAATTTTGAAATCCGAGGTCAGATTCAAAAGTTATGTATTCCTATAAATTGAGTTCTTTCCTATACATTCAGTTCTTTCGCCATTTTGAGATATGCCTTGGGATAACTCCACAGGAAAAGCTCGCCCCTGAAAACCATGTGGTTTTTGAATGTATTCCACCCGAAGAACATGAAAATGAGCTTAATTTTGAAATCCGAGGTCAGATTCAAAAGTTATGTATTCCTATAAATTGAGTTCTTTCCTATACATTCAGTTCTTTCGCCATTTTGAGATATGCCTTGGGATAACTCCACAGGAAAAGCTATCGCCCACGAAAACCATGTCGTTTTTGAATGTATTCCACCCGAAGAACATGAAAATGAGCTTAATTTTGAAATCCGAGGTCAGATTCAAAGTTATGTATTCCTATAAATTGAGTTCTTTCCTATACATTCAGTTCTTTAGCCATTCTGAGATATGCCTTGGGATAACTCCACAGGAAAAGCTCGCCCACGAAAACCATGTGGTTTTTGAATGTATTCCACCCGAAGAACATGAAAATGAGCTTAATTTTGAAATCCGAGGTCAGATTCAAAAGTTATGTATTCCTATAAATGAGTTCTTTCCTATACATTCAGTTCTTTCGCCATTCTGAGATATGCCTTGGGATAACTCCACAGGAAAAGCTCGCCCACGAAAACCATGTGGTTTTTGAATGTATTCCACCCGAAGAACATGAAAATGAGCTTAATTTTGAAATCCGAGGTCAGATTCAAAAGTTATGTATTCCTATAAATTGAGTTCTTTCCTATACATTCAGTTCTTTCGCCATTCTGAGATATGCCTTGGGATAACTCCACAGGAAAAGCTCGCCCCACGAAAACCATGTGGTTTTTGAATGTATTCCACCCGAAGAACATGAAAATGAGCTTAATTTTGAAATCGAGGTCAGATTCAAAAGTTATGTATTCCTATAAATTGAGTTCTTTCCTATACATTCAGTTCTTTCGCCATGTTGAGAATATGCCTTGGGATAACTCCACAGGAAAAGCTACGCCACGAAAACCATGTCATTTTTGAATGTATTCCACCCGAAGAACATGAAAATGAGCTTAATTTTTGAAATCCGAGGTCAGATTCAAAAGTTATGTATTCCTATAAATTGAGTTCTTTCCTATACATTCAGTTCTTTCGCAATTTTGAGATATGCCTTGGGATAACTCCACAGGAAAAGCTCGCCCACGAAAACCATGTGGTTTTTTGAATGTATTCCACCCGAAGAACATGAAAATGAGCTTAATTTTGAAATCCGAGGGGTCAGATTCAAAAGTTATGTATTCCTATAAATTGAGTTCTTTCCTATACATTCAGTTCTTTCGCCATTCTGAGATATGCCTTGGGATAACTCCACAGGAAAAGCTCGCCCACGAAAACCATGTGGTTTTTTTTGAATGTATTCCACCCGAAGAACATGAAAATGAGGCTTAATTTTGAAATCCAGGTCAGATTCAAAAGTTATGTATTCCTATAAATTGAGTTCTTTCCTATACATTCAGTTCTTTCGCCATTCTGAGATATGCCTTGGGATAACTCCACAGGAAAAGCTTCGCCCACGAAAACCATGTCATTTTTGAATGTATTCCACCCGAAGAACATGAAAATGAGCTTAATTTTGAAATCCGAGGTCAGATTCAAAAGTTATGTATTCCTATAAATTGAGTTCTTTCCTATACATTCAGTTCTTTCGCCATTTTGAGATATGCCTTAGGATAACTCCACAGGAAAAGCTAGCCCACGAAAACCATGTCGTTTTTTGAATGTATTCCACCCGAAGAACATGAAAATGAGCTTAATTTTGAAATCCGAGGTCAGATTCAAAAGTTATGTATTCCTATAAATTGAGTTCTTTCCTATACATTCAGTTCTTTCGCCATTTTGAGATATGCCTTGGGATAACTCCACAGGAAAAGCTTCGCCCACGAAAACCATGTGGTTTTTTGAGTGTATTCACCCCGAAGAACATGAAAATGAGCTTAATTTTGAAATCGAGGTCAGATTCAAAAGTTATGTATTCCTATAAATTGAGTTCTTTCCTATACATTCAGTTCTTTCGCCATGTCTGAGTATGCCTTGGATAACTCCACAGGAAAAGCTCGCCCACGAAAACCATGTGGTTTTTGAATGTATTCCACCCGAAGAACATGAAAATGAGCTTAATTTTGAAATCCGAGGTCAGATTCAAAGTTATGTATTCCTATAAATTGAGTTCTTTCCTATACATTCAGTTCTTTCGCCATTTGAGATATGCCTTGGGATAACTCCACAGGAAAAGCTACGCCCACGAAAACCATGTGGTTTTTGAATGTATTCCACCCGAAGAACATGAAAATGAGCTTAATTTTTGAAATCCGAGGTCAGATTCAAAAGTTATGTATTCCTATAAATTGAGTTCTTTCCTATACATTCAGTTCTTTCGCCATTTGAGATATGCCTTGGGATAACTCCACAGGAAAAGCTCGCCCACGAAAACCATGTGGTTTTTGAATGTATTCCACCCGAAGAACATGAAAATGAGCTTAATTTTGAAATCCGAGGTCAGATTCAAAGTTATGTATTCCTATAAATTGAGTTCTTTCCTATACATTCAGTTCTTTCGCCATGTTTGAGATATGCCTTGGGATAACTCCACAGGAAAAGCTATTACCCACGAAAACCATGTGGTTTTTGAATGTATTCCACCCGAAGAACATGAAAATGAGCTTAATTTTGAAATCCAGGTCAGATTCAAAAGTTATGTATTCCTATAAATTGAGTTCTTTCCTA
The DNA here is from genome assembly GCF_049901735.1 of Notechis scutatus. NCBI lineage: Eukaryota > Metazoa > Chordata > Lepidosauria > Squamata > Elapidae > Notechis > Notechis scutatus. The sequence continues at coordinate 5,422 of NW_028263061.1, read as the reverse complement.
TACATTCAGTTCTTTCGCCATGTTGAGATATGCCTTGGGATAACTCCACAGGAAAAGCTCGCCCACGAAAACCATGTGGTTTTTGAATGTATTCCACCCGAAGAACATGAAAATGAGCTTAATTTTGAAATCCGAGGTCAGATTCAAAAGTTATGTATTCCTATAAATTGAGTTCTTTCCTATACATTCAGTTCTTTCGCCATTTTGAGATATGCCTTGGGATAACTCCACAGGAAAAGCTCGCCCGAAAACCATGTGGTTTTTGAATGTATTCCACCCGAAGAACATGAAAATGAGCTTAATTTTGAAATCCGAGTCAGATTCAAAAGTTATGTATTCCTATAAATTGAGTTCTTTCCTATACATTCAGTTCTTCGCCATGTTGAGATATGCCTTGGGATAACTCCACAGGAAAAGCTAGCTACACGAAAACCATGTGGTTTTTGAATGTATTCCACCCGAAGAACATGAAAATGAGCTTAATTTTGAAATCCGAGGTCAGATTCAAAAGTTATGTATTCCTATAAATTGAGTTCTTTCCTATACATTCAGTTCTTTCGCCATGTTGAGATGTGCCTTGGGATAACTCCACAGGAAAAGCTAAGCCCACGAAAACCATGTGTTTTTTGAATGTATTCACCGAAGAACATGAAAATGAGCTTAATTTTGAAATCCGAGGTCAGATTCAAAAGTTATGTATTCCTATAAATTGAGTTCTTTCCTATACATTCAGTTCTTTAGCCATGTTGAGATATGCCTTGGGATAACTCCACAGGAAAAGCTCGCCCACGAAAACCATGTGGTTTTTGAATGTATTCCACCCGAAGAACATGAAAATGAGCTTAATTTTGAAATCCGAGGTCAGATTCAAAAGTTATGTATTCCTATAAATTGAGTTCTTTCCTATACATTCAGTTCTTTATGCCATTTTGAGATATGCCTTGGGATAACTCCACAGGAAAAGCTGCGCCCACGAAACCATGTGGTTTTTTGAATGTATTCCACCCGAAGAACATGAAAATGAGCTTAATTTTGAAATCCGAGGTCAGATTCAAAGTTATGTATTCCTATAAATTGAGTTCTTTCCTATACATTCAGTTCTTTCGCCATGTTGAGATATGCCTTGGGATAACTCCACAGGAAAAGCTCGCCCACGAAAACCATGTGGTTTTTTTTGAATGTATTCCACCCGAAGAACATGAAAATGAGCTTAATTTTGAAATCGAGGTCAGATTCAAAAGTTATGTATTCCTATAAATTGAGTTCTTTCCTATACATTCAGTTCTTTATGCCATTTTGAGATATGCCTTGGGATAACTCCACAGGAAAAGCTATTACGAAAACCATGTGGTTTTTTGAATGTATTCCACCCGAAGAACATGAAAATGAGCTTAATTTTGAAATCGAGGTCAGATTCAAAAGTTATGTATTCCTATAAATTGAGTTCTTTCCTATACATTCAGTTCTTTCGCCATTTTGAGATATGCCTTGGGATAACTCCACAGGAAAAGCTCGCCCACGAAAACCATGTCGTTTTTGAATGTATTCCACCCGAAGAACATGAAAATGAGCTTAATTTTTGAAATCCGAGGTCAGATTCAAAGTTATGTATTCCTATAAATTGAGTTCTTTCCTATACATTCAGTTCTTTCGCCATTTTGAGATATGCCTTGGGATAACTCCACAGGAAAAGCTCGCCCACGAAAACCATGTGGTTTTTTTGAATGTATTCCACCCGAAGAACATGAAAATGAGCTTAATTTTGAAATCCGAGGTCAGATTCAAAAGTTATGTATTCCTATAAATTGAGTTCTTTCCTATACATTCAGTTCTTTCGCCATTTTGAGATATGCCTTGGGATAACTCCACAGGAAAAGCTCGCCCACGAAAACCATGTCGTTTTTGAATGTATTCCACCCGAAGAACATGAAAATGAGCTTAATTTTGAAATCCGAGGTCAGATTCAAAAGTTATGTATTCCTATAAATTGAGTTCTTTCCTATACATTCAGTTCTTTCGCCATTTTGAGATATGCCTTGGGATAACTCCACAGGAAAAGCTCGCCCACGAAAACCATGTCATTTTTGAATGTATTCCACCCGAAGAACATGAAAATGAGCTTAATTTTGAAATCCGAGGTCAGATTCAAAAGTTATGTATTCCTATAAATTGAGTTCTTTCCTATACATTCAGTTCTTTCGCCATTCTGAGATATGCCTTGGGATAACTCCACAGGAAAAGCTCGCCCACGAAAACCATGTGGTTTTTGAATGTATTCACCCGAAGAACATGAAAATGAGCTTAATTTTGAAATCCGGTCAGATTCAAAAGTTATGTATTCCTATAAATTGAGTTCTTTCCTATACATTCAGTTCTTTCGCCATTTTGAGATATGCCTTAGGATAACTCCACAGGAAAAGCTCGCCCACGAAAACCATGTGTTTTTTGAATGTATTCCACCCGAAGAACATGAAAATGAGCTTAATTTTGAAATCCGAGGTCAGATTCAAAAGTTATGTATTCCTATAAATTGAGTTCTTTCCTATACATTCAGTTCTTTCGCCATTTTGAGATATGCCTTGGGATAACTCCACAGGAAAAGCTCGCCCACGAAAACCATGTGGTTTTTGAATGTATTCCACCCGAAGAACATGAAAATGAGCTTAATTTTGAAATCCGAGGTCAGATTCAAAGTTATGTATTCCTATAAATTGAGTTCTTTCCTATACATTCAGTTCTTTTGCGCCATTTGAGATATGCCTTGGGATAACTCCACAGGAAAAGCTCGCCCACGAAAACCATGTGGTTTTTGAATGTATTCACCCGAAGAACATGAAAATGAGCTTAATTTTGAAATCGAGGTCAGATTCAAAAGTTATGTATTCCTATAAATTGAGTTCTTTCCTATACATTCAGTTCTTTCGCCATTTGAGATATGCCTTGGGATAACTCCACAGGAAAAGCTACCCACCCGAAAACCATGTGTTTTTGAATGTATTCCACCCGAAGAACATGAAAATGAGCTTAATTTTGAAATCCGAGGTCAGATTCAAAAGTTATGTATTCCTATAAATTGAGTTCTTTCCTATACATTCAGTTCTTTCGCCATGTTGAGATATGCCTTGGGATAACTCCACAGGAAAAGCTCGCCCGAAAACCATGTCATTTTTGAATGTATTCCACCCGAAGAACATGAAAATGAGCTTAATTTTGAAATCCGAGGTCAGATTCAAAAGTTATGTATTCCTATAAATTGAGTTCTTTCCTATACATTCAGTTCTTTCGCCATTTTGAGATATGCCTTGGGATAACTCCACAGGAAAAGCTATCGCCCACGAAAACCATGTCGTTTTTTGAATGTATTCCACCCGAAGAACATGAAAATGAGCTTAATTTTGAAATCCGAGGTCAGATTCAAAAGTTATGTATTCCTATAAATTGAGTTCTTTCCTATACATTCAGTTCTTTCGCCATTTGAGATATGCCTTGGGATAACTCCACAGGAAAAGCTAGCCCGAAAACCATGTGGTTTTTGAATGTATTCCACCCGAAGAACATGAAAATGAGCTTAATTTTGAAATCCGAGGTCAGATTCAAAGTTATGTATTCCTATAAATTGAGTTCTTTCCTATACATTCAGTTCTTTCGCCATTCTGAGATATGCCTTGGGATAACTCACAGGAAAAGCTCGCCCACGAAAACCATGTCGTTTTTTGAATGTATTCCACCCGAAGAACATGAAAATGAGCTTAATTTTGAAATCCGAGGTCAGATTCAAAAGTTATGTATTCCTATAAATTGAGTTCTTTCCTATACATTCAGTTCTTTCGCCATTTGAGATATGCCTTGGGATAACTCCACAGGAAAAGCTCGCCCACGAAAACCATGTCGTTTTTGAATGTATTCCACCCCGAAGAACATGAAAATGAGCTTAATTTTGAAATCCGAGGTCAGATTCAAAAGTTATGTATTCCTATAAATTGAGTTCTTTCCTATACATTCAGTTCTTTCGCCATTTGAGATATGCCTTGGGATAACTCCACAGGAAAAGCTAGCCCACGAAAACCATGTGGTTTTTGAATGTATTCCACCCGAAGAACATGAAAATGAGCTTAATTTTGAAATCCGAGGTCAGATTCAAAAGTTATGTATTCCTATAAATTGAGTTCTTTCCTATACATTCAGTTCTTTTCGCCATGTTGAGATATGCCTTGGGATAACTCCACAGGAAAAGCTCGCCCACGAAAACCATGTCGTTTTTGAATGTATTCCACCCGAAGAACATGAAAATGAGCTTAATTTTGAAATCCGAGGTCAGATTCAAAAGTTATGTATTCCTATAAATTGAGTTCTTTCCTATACATTCAGTTCTTTCGCCATTTTGAGATATGCCTTGGGATAACTCCACAGGAAAAGCTCGCCCACGAAAACCATGTCGTTTTTGAATGTATTCCACCCGAAGAACATGAAAATGAGCTTAATTTTGAAATCCGAGGTCAGATTCAAAGTTATGTATTCCTATAAATTGAGTTCTTTCCTATACATTCAGTTCTTTACGCCATTCTGAGATATGCCTTGGGATAACTCCACAGGAAAAGCTGCGCCCACGAAAACCATGTGTCGTTTTTGAATGTATTCCACCCGAAGAACATGAAAATGAGCTTAATTTTGAAATCCGAGGTCAGATTCAAAAGTTATGTATTCCTATAAATTGAGTTCTTTCCTATACATTCAGTTCTTTCGCCATTCTGAGATATGCCTTGGGATAACTCCACAGGAAAAGCTCGCCCACGAAAACCATGTGGTTTTTGAATGTATTCCACCCGAAGAACATGAAAATGAGCTTAATTTTGAAATCCGAGGTCAGATTCAAAAGTTATGTATTCCTATAAATTGAGTTCTTTCCTATACATTCAGTTCTTTCGCCATTTGAGATATGCCTTGGGATAACTCCACAGGAAAAGCTGCCCACGAAAACCATGTCGTTTTTGAATGTATTTCACCCGAAGAACATGAAAATGAGCTTAATTTTGAAATCCGAGGTCAGATTCCAAAAGTTATGTATTCCTATAAATTGAGTTCTTTCCTATACATTCAGTTCTTTCGCCATTTTGAGATATGCCTTGGGATAACTCCACAGGAAAAGCTGCATACGAAAACCATGTGGTTTTTGAATGTATTCCACCCGAAGAACATGAAAATGAGCTTAATTTTGAAATCCAGGTCAGATTCAAAGTTATGTATTCCTATAAATTGAGTTCTTTCCTATACATTCAGTTCTTTCGCCATTTTGAGATATGCCTTGGGATAACTCCACAGGAAAAGCTCGCCCACGAAAACCATGTGTTTTTGAATGTATTCCACCCGAAGAACATGAAAATGAGCTTAATTTTTGAAATCCGAGGTCAGATTCAAAGTTATG